>NW_010109431.1:42025-97263 GCF_000699245.1 Pterocles gutturalis
AAGAGCAGCCTGGTGCCCTTGTGACCAGAGCATTTAACCCCTGCTTGATGTCTGAAGACAGACAGGTTTGGTTTGGCGGAATGTTTGCAAAACTGAATCATGGAAAGTTGCACATGCTGATTACATTATATTTATTTCTGCTTACTTTGTGACTCATAACTTTCCTAAGTATATGCAGGCAAAAAAAGTCTAACAATTTCTTGTATTTAAATGAAAAGTCTTCCACCATATACAAGAGACATCTGGTCTCTAAAGCTCTCCCTCTGATCCCTCTCAAGGTCAAAACCCAACAAGTTGTCTCTGAGCTGTCAGGATGCTGATGTGCAAGTGTTCCCCTCAGAGCAGGACCAGCCACTTGAGCAAGAGCATTTGGCTTTGTGCAGAGTCCGGCTGCAGCGGGGTGGCACAGTGGCTGGCTCAGGGGTATCAGGAAAATTAGCATCAACGTGCTACCTGAGTCCTAACAAAACCAGGCACAAACCAATGTCAGCAGCTTCACTTTTTTTCTTAATTGCAAAGCTGTTATAAATAAAAAAATTACACACTTTCAGTACCGAAATCTGTATATTCTTTGAGTGATTTCCAAGTTTTTATGTTTTAACTGAGGTGAACCCCCCCGCATAGTCCCCCCAGTTACTCATCTTCCCAAGCACTCTTTCATCTTCTCATCTTTCAGACTGTAAGATCTTTGAGGAAGAGACAGTCTTTATTTGTGTACTGTACAACACCCAGCACATTTAACACTAAACTCAAATGTTTGCCTACACTGTAAAATAGTTGCCAAGCAGTGCGGTTTAAGAGGGTGTCAAAGGTGTTAATTTCTAACTATTAAGAAGGGAGTGAGAAACAACGTGAATGTACTGTAGTTTTTGTTCAAAATGAAATGATAGAACATGGATCCACGTTAAGATTTCAATCAGAGAGCCCCAAGTACAGCGTTGGTCAGTACACGGTTGAGGTTGCCCGTGCAATGGCAGTTTTGCTCCTTAGCTTCTTTCTGCCCCCTGCAACTTGCTTGTTAATCGCAGCCGTCATCACAAAAAACGTTTTGACAAGGATGTTTTAAGGAAGAGTTGGAGAGGCCTAAGAAGCTACAGACACCATGTTCACACTTAACAGGATCTGTTTGTTCAGGGAAATTAGGTGTTTTCGGGTTTGTTTTCACTTCTCTAGCCTGGCCCCTTTTACCCAACAGATCTACTGTGTGAGGCCCCAGGTCTCTTATCCTCCTCTCAAAGTGCAGGCCTGCTTTAAAGTCAGAGGAACAGTGTCTTTCATGACTCTTATTTATTATACCATATAATCCCTACACTTATGTTCAGTTTATAGGTAAAAACACAGCTAGTTTGACTCTGTATGGCACTTTTTCGCATGATGTGATTCTTTGCTCCGGTGACCTGCAAGATTATGGAGTAAGTCAGAAAAATAGTATTTTCACCCTCACTTTATGTAGGAATTGTATGGGCACCAGCCACTGGAAGTTTATATCTGTTTTCTTTCCCTGACTGCCATTATAACCTGAAATCAGAAAATTGCTCTGCATCTTGCTTTTATGTGGTCTTAAGGATGAGATCTTTCAGTGTTGCTTTTTTTCTGCCTGTAATTTTAAGTGAGTAAAAGGTCCTTCTGAAGAGCTCTATTCATTTGTCTACCTGTGTGTGACTACTGCCATTTAAGATATGCCATGTAAGATGTACATATGAGGCTGGCAGGTCTGACACAGGACCCGGATGGGACCTGCAGTCTTTTGGAGTGGCACACTGAGGTTAGGTGGGGTGCCAAAGGACATGTCAGATGGCACCAGGCACCTGCGTGTGGGCAGATGTGTTGAGCCCTTGCTGAGTCCAGCAACTAGAAGAACTGCTTAGCTAACAGCTCCAGAAAGCTCCTGATCATCTCCCTGGTCATCAGATGACTTTTTTTTCCCTAAGTGCCTTGTGCATTTCTTCTTTCTTGCTCCCATGGTGTTTCTTAGCTCTCCAAGTAACCACAACCTTTATGCTTGCTACTGCATATAGTGGATTCCTAACTTGGCTATAAATATGATCATTTTACAACACCCTCATAGGGTTTCAAAATTATGTAGATACTTTAATATCACAAATATGAACTGATTATTAACTCTTAACAAACTTTTAAGAAAATCACAGCGAGAACAGAACACAAAAAAATTGGCTGAGGGACAAGATCAAAGCAGGGGTTTTTTTGAGTTCTAGCTCTGAAAACACTGAACATCCAAAAAGTGAGCTCACTCTATTTTAAAAAAAATTATTATTATAAATTTTCTGTGCCTTATGCAGCTTACCCTCATTTTTCCAAAGAAACCTGCAACAAGGTCAGTCCTGTAACATTACTGAACAAGTAATATGAGATTTACTTCAACAAGTACTAAAACTGCTAGATAAAGAAAAATGCCTTTTTCAATTCTGACCTATTGCAGTGACTAGACATTTAATATAAAACTGTCCAAACCTTCAACTCTGTTATCACGGACAGGAAGATCACCAGGAATTTCAGAAAAACTTGACCTCTTCTTTTTGTCAAAACTTGCTTCTCTCTGTATCCATTTCTTTAATAAAAGACACATGAAAAAGTGAAGTTAAAGTATGTCTGCATCTGAGGTAGCTCACAGATTTGTCTCTTACAGTGGTAGTAGGCTGGTGAGGATCAACATACAATATTGCTTGTGAGGAATAATCACATTAAAAAGCCTGGCAGAGAATTACACCTCCTGCAAGCCTTCATGCTTTGACCCCAGATATCCAGTACTTTATAGAATAAATTCTCCATGTCCTCATTACATTGAATCTGGGAAAAGCAAATTTGAGTGTGTGGTGTCATTGATCTGCAGTAATTAAGTGTTTGTAAAAACCACTGTTTACCTTACCTTGCACTCAAAGCTAGAGAGTATAACACAGGAACTGTTTTGAAACAATATTCTTGATGCTGCTGAGCCTTGGAAAGCTCACTTTCTTGGTAATTGCCGTCAGAATTCAGAGCAGAGCTATCACGCTAGGGATTCAATGTCTTTTCTAGAAAAAGTTTAGGCTGGCTGGTAGTTCAGAGGAAGTTGTACAAAGGATGAAGTCTGTCACATCTGAGGACTGTCCGTATATTGGTCTCAGTGCCTTAGGTCTGTCAAGATAAGGACCGGTCTCGTCAGCCCTGTGTCCACCACTGCAGAGTTCTCCAGGCCACTTTTGCAGTGGAGATTATGTTAATGTTAATAAAAGCTATACATAGAAAAGGGCAGTCTTTTCAGTCCATAATTTGTCCACACGTACACTCATATCCTGACAACACTGTTTCTAAGCAACTGAAACCATTTATAAATTCAATTCTAATTTGGAAAATTTTTAGACAATAAAACTGGAAAGAGGCTTTGGAAAACACAAACTGATTCAAATGTAGGATTTGCTAAGTGAAACAGTTCGTATGTTTAAGGTACTTCACCGAGAAAATTGCTTATTTATTTTAAGGAAAGCTAAAATCCTTCCCAAAACCATGGGGAAACACCTTTAGCCAGGTCTTCTCCATACACGCTACTTCACCCTGTCCGAACTCAGTCTTCAGTTTGAACAGTAAAGCTCCCTGGAAGCATCCCCTCCAGTCATGTCAGGAAAGCATTAGCTGTCCCAGCTGCACAGACTTGCCAGACTTGAAGTGGCACCAGCAAGCCACCTCCATCCCCAAAGCAGTCATGCTTGGTCCAAAGGCTGAGGAAATTTTCCCCTCCCAGAGGAAAGGGGTGCTTGCCTTAGTGGCTTCCCATCCTTCCTAAATAGAAAGCTACTTTATTTTCTCACATCAAAGCAAGGAGAAAGGGGAAAAGCAGCCCAAATCACACCACTATAGCTTTAGGACTTAGAGTGTAGCAATCACAGTGTTTGTAGTGTGAGACACAGCACAAGACATCCGAGAGCAGGGAGGTGTCCCATGGGTGTCCCTGCAGAAGAGCCCTGCCAGGTGTCCCAGAGAGGGTCTCCGACCCTCTGAGCTTTCTGGGTCGAGCAGGAGAGTGAACTGCAGAGTGTTGCTGACATGCTCACTGGCACGTTTGGGATACGGTGCTTGGGGGCAAGTATGGGCTTCCTCAGGATTACTACTTGATGCCATAATGGATGGCTAATTATAGGTCTTGCAGTAAAAGAAGCAGCCCCACAGAGATCTTAAGCTACGAGAACTTAAGCAGAGATGTTATTTCTGGAATATTATTCCCACAGGCCAAAGTACAATTACAATAGCGTTTTATGTTTCCTCACCCCAAAAAAAAGTTAAATGAGCAAACTCTATGGTTTTTAATTAATCCTCTTATCAAGGAGTCACTTAGACACAGTGTTTCACCTTCTGCTCCCTCCTTGTAACACCATTGATACCTGGAAAAGTTGCTGGTTTGAATCTTTGCGTGGCAGAGGGTAAAGGGCTTGAGCAGGTACAGCCTGGCAAGCTTGATCGTGCAAGCTTGGGTTCCTTCTTTGAAATCACCAGAAAACCTGATCCTGTATACCAAACAAACAAAAAAACAAGCCTTGTGCTATCCAGTACTCCTCCAAAACAGCCAAGGGAAAATAATGTTGTTCCCTCTATGTATAGGAGAACAAGTTCTTGAAGCAAGTCAGAAGTCTCCTTTGTTCGTAATGGGAGCCTAGAAACATGGTTAGCTATGCTTACTCACTTTAAGACGAGATAGTGCAGTACAACTCTTTGCATGCCTCTTAATAATGGCCAAGAAAAAGATTTCCACAGGTTGTCTGTAATTGATCTCTCCCCAAAAGATAAACCATATGAGGAAGAGATCAGGAAAAATGAGCTCTCAGATTTCCAAGTAAGTGAGAAGCCATTTTGCCCTCTCTAAAGTATGACTTCCTTGAGCAAAGTGACAGAAAGATGGATGAAGTTTGAAAGCTTGAAGTTGGCACAGTATTTGCTGGGAAATACCCACCTTTCTGACTTGAAAATAAAAATGGGCAGAGTATGATGGTTAGGAGTGTTTGCAAGCTGCACCTTGGGAGCAGGCAGTGGAAGAGATGAAGAGTTAACCCATCAGAACTGAGGACTGTACCTTTACTTGTTTACTGATGTGTCTGCCTGGGATATTTTCAAAGTCAGGATACTGTTTAGAGAGTCCTATGAGTTTACTCAGGATGTCATTGAAGTGCAGAAGGCCAAAGTTTGTAGGTGTCCAATACATCATGCTGTACTACTGAGAAACAGCATGCAGTTCGATGGTGAGAGGTCATTAAAATGGAGGGAAGGTGAGAGACAGGACTGTATTTTCAATAATGTTTCAGTAATATCTTTGATCCCAAAACACGTGGAAGGATTTTGCAAAAAGATTTACAAATCGTACCTAGGAGCAAGCTTGTTCATAGAAGCATGCCATTGGCTTTGTGATGCAGGGTATAAAACACAGCACTGTGCTCAGCAATACTTTCCATTTCCATTTGAAGCGTGTGAGTCTGGAGCATATGAATAGAGGAGTAATGTTTTAGGTGTTAAAAGAAAATATCAGCTGGTGAAAAGTAGTTACAAAAATGGGCTCTGGATTGTGCAACATGGAGATGGCTCTGGTATTTAATCTAGAAAGTGCAGTGAGACTTTGGTTGCATGGCCACTCTGCAGGGAACCAGGCAGCCCTCTGCAGTCCTGTGCTCCCCAAATTCTAGCTTGATAACACCCCCTGTCCTAAGCACCAAGGAACCTTCCATAACCACGGTTTAAATAGGTTGCCTGTTTACTGATCTTAAACAGCACTGTCAGCAGCTTTATACTTCAAAGATTTTGCTAGGTTGCTGATTGGGTGCCAGCACCCTGAAGGAAGGGTACCCACACCACTTGGCAGGGCAGCTGGTGTTTCTCTTTGTCTCGCCTCCAGACATCAGTGCCAAGCCTGCCCCTTCGGTGAAGGCCAGGATCTCTCCTAATGCTGTGCCTGCTGACCACACGCCTCACATGCAATAGTCTTGGCAAACACAATTAATTGTCTCTGAGAGGTACAGCAACCTGAGGAGTAGCTCCGTCTTTGGCAGAGAAAACCTGTTCCCTAAGATGCAGGTATGTGAGAACAAAGAAGAATGCATGTGGGCACTTTAATTACCAAGCCAGGTAGGCTGTTGCAGAACTATCCCAACCCCCAGTTCTCTGAACACGTTTAAAGGATGAAAGTGAGTGATCAATGAGCAAAAGAGGGATCTAGTCACAACCTAATATCCCAGTCCTAGAGTAAGATGAGTATTGTTCTTAAAGCCTATTGGGTTTCCAAAGATTTCAATTTGTGTGACAGGATGCTAGATGCATTGCCCAAATGGTCTGTCAAATCTGTCAGAGTGACAAGGAAATATTGTGCTCTCCTCCTTCCCTCTGAAATTCCTTGAATACCTGGTACCAGAAGTTCAGCTGATAATGCAAAGAGGGATGAAAGCAGACAGCCTTGTCTAGAAGAAGTTACTTTTCAGATGGGCTGTGACAGGCTCCCTTCATCTTTCTGTAACATGTCATTTTGATGCAAGCAGCAGACTACAAATAAACCCTTTGGTACAGCAAAGGCTACAGCAGTTTTCATATTTCACTAATTGTGAACTATTACTTAATTGTTAATATGCTAGTGACTATTCCATTATTCGGAATATACAGTGTTGCGTTTCAGGCTCTGAGCTAGGATTTGGCTATTTTCAAGAGACTTTTAGGTTTCCTGATCAGGCTGCTAAGTACAGGTTTATGTTAGGGTAGGTCTGTGGTGTTTGTAGTGGTATTGTTTTGATAGGAAAATTATGCGACTACTTATTTTGAGCACAGTGAACACACACCATTTTTATCTACATGATCCTCTTTTATTAATTCTGTCAACTACTATATTGAATGCGCTCTTTGTGTGTCATGGCTCAAATCCAGGTGCCGCCAGGATCACTGAGAATTCCACCGCAGACTTCAGTGGGATTTCACCTGCGCAGCTGTGCCTGATGCTTCACCTCAGGGAGGGAGCAGCCTTATTCTTCCTCGAATCCCAGGTTCTTCCTTTGAACAAGGGTTTTTCAGACAACCTGCGTTCTCTCGAGTGTCTCAGCCCCTCCCAGTCTAGGGAATGTGGTCCCTATCCGCCGCAGGTCTGGAGGCTGGGGTCTCAGTGACCACCCTCCTCCAACCAGACAGAAGCAGGTGCCATCACGCAGGGAGCGTGGGACTGTATGCAGAGCCGCAGCTGTGTCCCTCACTGCCTCCCAACAAACACTGCCAGAGATGACAGGTTTTAGGTCTCTAATACAACAGAAAAATTTCTAAAGGACAGGGGAAAAAGCCTACCTAGAAAACAAGACAGGGCTGCCAGGGTCTGTTTTACTTAGGGCAGGCAAGCACTGCGCGAGGTGTGACTAGAAGCTACTGAATGCACACTGTGGAGTTAGAGCTGGAGACGAAATATATCTCTGTGACCACACTGGCCTCAGCACAGGCTGACAAGAGAGAGTGGCTGATGAGAGGCTGGCTGAGAGTGCTTTGCCTCTCCTGACTTAGCCCCAACATATATTAAAGCAGCCTGAGGGTGTATCCAACTATAAGGGCTCCAGTGGACCACTGAGGTGCACAGGCAGGGTTTGGGAATGGTTACAGGTTTTCTAGGTTATTTGAAGCATCTATGGCAACACGTCAGACTGATCCACAGGAAGATAACTAAAGTCTACTCAGCTGCACATGAGCTCATCTTTCTGAGACAGGTCCAAGGCTTTACAAAAATAAGTGTGTTTACATAAGAGAGCAAATATTTCCCATATTTGCAGCTCCCAAAGCGATCTATGGCGGTCAGTCCATCATGGGAATTATTCTTCTGTGTTTCAGCCCCTCATTTTAAAGCATGTTCCTACCATGCAACACAACAAACCAATTCTTCTAGACTACTTACCTGTGCAGGCCATTCTCCAGCCTCTGTTACAGCAGTGTGCTTCCAGGATAACCTCCCTTCCCTGTAAGATGGCTTAATGGATAACCTTCCAGTAACGTGAGGCTGAGAACAGGAGCAGGAGCAGCACTGCACAACAAGGTCAGCATGCTGTGTTTGAGCTACCTAAGAATATGTATCTGAGGTCTGCCTGTGCCTCATATAGCTTAGAAAAGTAGTATTAGTCCCTTCTGACACAGTAGAGCAATGTCTAATATACCCATGGAGAGAGGTTGTCTCTCCCAATGAGAAGAGACTTTTGATTTCCAACTATAGCAACCAGTCCATGAGTTTCATATTCACACATCTCATATATAGTTGCAGATACAAGCACCACATACATGCAGGACTTAAGCACAGGATGTCAGTGGCAAATATGTGAAGCATGAGAGAATAATTACATTTGCTGCCTTCAGACTGCTTTCTTAGCTGTGTGGTGGTGTAACTCTTACGCCATTCTGTTTTTTTTCACCCTGGATGTTAAGTTAGTTAAGTAAGCAGCCTGAGAACACTCTAGCAGCCACATTCAGAAGAAGCCTTACGGGTTTAATGTGCTTTAACTTCATGGGTTTAGTTCATTCTCCCACTCCAGTTCCTCGCCTGGACTCCTCCAGTGTTTACGAGCCTTTACTGTTATTTTAGCTTCTTACTCTTGCATTCGTCATAATCTGTGAAAATCAGAGTTGACATGATGACAAAAGTTGTCACACTGAATACATTGTTTACTTGGCTTGAACAGTTATTTTTATAGTCTCTCCAGAGAAAGTTTCTTATTCAAATTTGCCAGAGAGACTCCACAAATTTAACTAGAAACTTGGCATTTCCTCTTCCAAAAATTCTTCGAGTGATATTTTCCAGCAACAGACTAATTGACAACATCTTGCTTCATAGAGGCACACATCCTTCTGCATTAGATTTTCTCAACACATTCGCACCTGGAGTTTGGGGATCGGCAGTTAGGCACAGCATTGCACAACCAGTAAGCGGCTCACCTAGGAGGCAGGCTGATCAATCCCCAAAATGCAATTTTGTGTAAACAAGGGATAAAAATCCTGACAATTCATGACAAGAGTGATTCTTCACACCCAGACTAAGATTTCTCCAGTGTTCTGCCCTGTATATTTTACATACTGAATCTCTCAGCAATTTAATTTTCCCCAAGGCTTTCATATTGTTCTAAGGGAAACAACAGCTGAGATCTTTTCCAAACCAGTGTAACGAGACATTGTGTTTGACAAGAAAGGTCTAAAATTTATGTTTTACTTGCTTCATGCTTAGACTTGAGCTTGCAAAAACAGCATCTACAAGAGGAGATTGTCCCTGGTTATTTATAACCACTGAACACCGCAGTCACCTGTGTGATCCAAGACCGTTTGTGTCTGGGTTATTTCCGAATTGATACCTGCAGACATTTTAACCTGGAGGATGATGGGTAGGCTACTTTAAATTTTATTTGTGACCAACAAGGAATACCTAATCCACTGAACTTTTTAGCTTAGAAATAATACCTCCCACAAATTTGGGCTAGGTAGATTCATTAGCACTATGAAATGCTTCATGATATATGCCATTGGCCTCCAGATAGCCATGCACCAGTTTGCAATATCTCTGCATCAATCACTATTAGCTGCCTACAGAGCTGCAAAACAATACTTCTAGGTATAAGCCACTTGGTAAAAATCGGTGTGATTTGCGATCTACAGTGTGGTTAAGGTAGAAGGAAGCATGAAGACATGGTAATCCAGTGGCAGCAGCTATGATTTCAGGGTGGTCAAGAGAAGCTGAGTTCTGCATCCGAGAAACATGTTTATTTGGCTTAAGAAAAATTTAAGGAGAAAACACCACCAATATCTGACCCAGCTCTACAGCAGGCAAAAGAAATGGCTCGTGAAGGTTAACAGCTGGCTGTCCCGCCAGCCACCAGGGAGCAAACAAAGCTGTTTATAAAAGAAAAGGGAAAAAAAAAAACCCAAACTTTGTCATTCTGATAAGTCTCATCTATTCTGTTTCCAATTTGCATAACATTCTAGGCTTCAAGGAGTAAACAATATGTTTCTGCTTCTGGCTCTTCAAGCAGCTATCTGATTTACCTTTCTCAGCTCTAAGACGGTGGGTTTACTGCATGTCCTGCCTTGACTCCTGCCACCTGGATGCCAAACTGTGTGCCTGCACAGTGCCCAAGAGCGCTAGAGCACCCAGCATTGGTGCCATGTCCTGTTTGGGCTGTTTATCTTGCTAAGCCATCCACGCCCTGTGTGTGCCACCCTCCTCCCCTCCCCATTGCTATGGATGTCTGCCCCTTCACAGGTCACATCAGATGCGGAAGCATTACT
The DNA here is from genome assembly GCF_000699245.1 of Pterocles gutturalis. Classification (NCBI taxonomy): domain Eukaryota; kingdom Metazoa; phylum Chordata; class Aves; order Pterocliformes; family Pteroclidae; genus Pterocles; species Pterocles gutturalis. The sequence goes on from NW_010109431.1 coordinate 52,289, forward strand.
TTGCTGGACATAAGTGTTTTTTCCAGCCTGCCCTGCAGAAGCATCACACATGTGTTTAACATAAAATGTAACTAATTAAAATATATCAAGCTGATTTGGGAGGTGGCTTTCACAATTTGTCCTGTTCAGGAGGGGAGGTTACCCCATTAGCTAACTCCATGCAGCACCCTGAGGTCTTCCAGAAAGTGCTGAAGAAGGTATTGCCAGTATAAGCTAGGTTTCGTGTGAGATGATCCAGCAAAAGATCAGGCTTCCTCCATTTCAGATGAATCCAGCAGATTAGTGCTGGCTTTTATGTACATACTAGCTTTCTATTCAGGATAAATTCAAAACTATGTGGTCCCATCTCAACAGCTTAGGTCTGAGAATAGCTGACAGACAGATCAGGCACACAGTCTTCCCCCCTCCCGATATTTCTCCAAAAGCATTCAGCTAGCACTGGCTTGTTCATATGATAGTGTAAGTAGAGCTTTGACCTGTTTGTAGACTCCTTTGAAAGCAGATACTTGACTCCAGCAATTGCTTTCTCTGGGTGCAAACTCAAACAAGCAATAATACATCTCAAAACACTCCATTTTAATGCACTGTCTTCTGAGCAGACTGAAAAAAAAAAAAAGGTAAAGAGCTAAACCCAGATATTTTCATAATCAGACTCTTTCCTCCTTGGGGCTTGATAACCCTGCAGCCTGTAAAACAGGGTCCTTTAAACTTCTGAACCTGCAGCAACACAGAAATTCCTTCTCTGAATGCCTTAACTTTCCATATAGTAGGGGTCACATAGTGTTAACAATGGGAAAATTTTAAGGTTTGTATGAAATTGAGGCTTCCCATGTTTCTTCTAAGTTGTTGTTCTTCAAAGTACAGAGGAGCTGGCTCTGCAGGAGCAATCACTGCTTTATACAAACCAAATCTTCTGAGAAGTTCACTGTCTCCATGCAAAAGCCATCCCTCAGTCTTTCACACAGAAAGCAAATACACACAGCTCTAAGCCGTTGCAGGTGTGTTCCTAAGAGACAAGACATAAGCTTCACTGTAGCATCTCCTAGACTCTGCATGTTGCCTACTACTCTGCTTCACTTTTCTGCTTCAGGACAGCAGTTAAATACACAAGGAGATAGCAACCTAATTTTACCACTGTTGACCAAAGAGCAATTGAATATCTGCAATATATATTTGCTGAGGTCGATAGTTTTGTGTTGTTTTATTAAAGTAGAGGCTATCTATTAAGGCATCCTCCAGTAGACTGAGCTCAGGGCTGGTGATCAAGAAACGTACAAGATAGCTCAGAGAAGTTAATGGACAAGGGGAGCAATTTCTTTGCTCTATTTAAAGCAGAACTGTTCTTGCCAGCCCTCACAACTGGATTCTCTCCTCACCATGCAAGTGTGCTTGTCTATAATACATTCAGTCCTCAAAAAGGGATATTAGAATTTGAGGACGAAAGCAGATTTTTGTAGCAGAAATATTGCAAAGATGTTCTGCCAGAAAAATCTTTTTCAGCAACTTGAGCATCCAACTCAAAATAGCAGCTCATGATGCTGGAGTCATTGCTCTCACCCAGCATCCCTGTGAAAAGATTCGGGCTGGCATGGCTCAGCAGTCTCCAGGAGATACGATGACAGCTTTCTGAGGGTGCAGATTGCTTTTGTTCTCCAGATGAAAACACTCTTACCATGGCAGTCTCAACATCCCCTTCACCAACCTGGCAAAGCAAGGAGCATGGAGAATGGGAATGTGTTGCTATGGCATCGCTGGCAAAACAACAAATTTGGTAGAGTTTACTCCAGCAGAATGAAAATCCCGGGGCAGTCGTTAGGCACAAAAGGAATGTATTTGCTGGTGCGTAAACAGCAATACTGCAAAACTGATATATGTCTTAAAAAGGCAAGATATTTGTTCACATCTTGGTGGAAATGATAACATGGATTATAGGGAAGGAGGGAGAAGAGCAAGTCAAAAACCTCACTAGCTTCAAACATGTAGTAGTTTAATAGATTAGATTTTATGGTCTCTAATAAATCCCTAGCTGACTGCAGGACCTTTATTCTACCCACAACCTCATCCTGGGATGTGTGAAAAAGAGCCTATAAACTGTCCAATGAAGTGCTCTATCCAGGATGTCCAAGGCCTTCATAAACATATTCTATTCAGTTTTAGATATTCACCTCAAGAAAGATGGGTGCAGGTTGGAGAAAATCCAAGTAGAAGCACAAAGAACCAGTGGTCTAGGGATCATGGCTTAACAATGCAAGATTGGATGAGTTAGGACTGTTGTGCATAATATATGACCAAGCTGAGACATGAAATCAGACTCAAATACCTCGGGGACTACTGTAGAGCAGGAGGGAATAATCTGTTCTCCTCATCCATGGTGGGTGAGACAAATGGCAGCAGCTTCAAGTGCATGAATAGAGTTGTAGATTAGACATTAAGAGAAGCTGCCTAATACCAAGAATGGCACAGCACTGGAATAAATAGACAAGGGAAAAATGTGTAATCTCTATCAGTGGAAGTTTCCCAGTTAGAGACCCAGTTAGATAGACACTTACTGAGGTGGCAGAGAATGATTTTGTCTTAGTGTGAAACAGAAGGGTAGATTAAATAAGTTCTTGAGGTCTCATCCTGTCCCGTTTTTTGTGGTTTTTTTAGTGACTGAATTATTTGATAACTGGTAAGTATGTAATAAGCATAGGTCTCAGAATCACCTTTTTTCCCCTGACAAGATGCGCTTTATTGTACTGGTGGATTGAACTGGCAAAGGTCTGTATAATTCTCCATAAAATCTAATGGCTTTCTAGTCTGGTGGTTTTGGAACTAGGTGTGTCTTGGAGGTACATAGACTTTTAAAGAAAATATAGCTGATGCAAGAATCTTGTTTTAATTAGGATAATTTGATGTAGTTCTGAGATTTGTTTCAATATAAGCTTTATTCTGTTAATGTTACCTAATCATCAAAATCACTACTTCAAAAATAGTGAGATGAAGCATAGGAAAAACATCCATACTAGCCTTGCAAAAGGAATTTTTGTGTTAAAATACTTGGCCACAAATGTTGCACACGTAGACACAAACTGTAAAGCTGTCAGATGTGACAGAAATTAAATATAGGGAGAATTAATTTTTTTCCATGTTTAGTAATAAACTGCATGAAGGCCATAAGATGGCGATGCAATATCCAAACCGGTAAGAATCTATGATCCAAGTTTTCCAATAAAGGTCCACGTGAACCGAAGAAGTGTTTGCAGTATCATCTGAATTGCAGGCAAGTTTAATCCAAGGAGGGCCTTCAGCCTCTCATTGCTGCAGTTACAGAGTTCTTAAGTGCTAAGAAAGTGAAAAAAAAACCCGCTTGAATTTAAAGCTGCAAGCTATTCTTCTTTCTTATAATCCTGATAAACATGAATTATCCATTAATCACCAAAAATTATTTTTAATCTTCTTAGAATTATCATCTTAGTTTTAGACAACTCTGCTTTCTGCCTTGTACTTCTGCCCACAAGCTGAGAGGAGTGACATACCTCTAACCAGACACATAGCATTTCTCCTCTGTCAGGGATCTCCTGCACTGCTTCCCAACAGCCTGTCTCCCCTGTCCAGAGTCCAGCATAACTGACTTCACCCCTCATCCTCCCGTGGTCATACTATAGTTTAGCAATCAGCTGCATGGGACCTAGTAACGCCATTTCTTTGAGTGCCTCCTCAGCCTCTTCCTCCCGCGTCAGAAGTCTCTTACTTATAAAGTCCAGATGTGCTCCACCAACCTGTGGTGAGGTAAATCTGTGCTCTTTGCTGCAAGGTTCTTGGACAAAGCCATCCATGGCATGTCCAGCCCTGAAGGAAAAAACCTCAAAACAAAGCAAAACAAAACAAAACAAAACCCACAAAGCACAGTGAGAACCTCCTCCTCCACAAGCTCCAAAATACAAGGACTGATGAGTCAGCATGAACTTCCAGCAAGTTCTGCCTCTTCCTAGCCTAGAGGGATCCTAAATATCTCTAATGCTTCTGCCCAGCTCTGCTCTGAAACCTGCTCAAATGTACCCAAAAAGAGACAAGAGCAGTGACCTGGACTAGCTCCAATCATTGGACACGGGTACGGTCCTGGGGCAAGTATTGAATATGTATGTTACATTTCTCTACAGCCTGAAACAAGACACAGAGAAGCGCCCATCTCCTCTCAGAGGGTACAGCCGTGCAACTGCAAAAACACCATGAGGGCCCCAGTGAGAGCAAATCAAAGCCCCAGTGAGAGAAGATTTGCTCTAACACAGAAAATGGCTTGCAGACCCCACTTTCCACACAGCACACATCCCGGCAGCCCCGGCCCATCTGCCATCATAGACTCCTCTCCTTTCCTCCATGTGCACTGCTCAGGGTGAGGGCTTTGCTTGGAAAGGCATGTGCTCAAGTCCTTTCTCTGCTGCGGTGTAATTCGTGTGTTTCACTTACAGTAGCTGCTTTGTGTGTACGTATCCCTCAGCTATCCAGCTCCTGGGTTGAGGCCAGAGTACCTATATGTCTACCTTCAGGGTGGTGTGTAACCAAGGTTTCATCCTACCAGCTTATCCTTCACTCTCTAATTCTTGTCACCATCCCAAGGCACTTGGCACGTCACTGCAGAGCTTTGCCGGGGGAAGTGCAAGCAGCTCTCTCTGTGCTGCCATGGGGCAGACATCACTGCTCTTTGTAAAGCAGTCTTCTCCCATGCCTTCAAGTAGGAGCTTGAACCTCATCACAAGGCTCATCCTCTTCCTTATCCTACTGCTCGGCACAGGATGGCTCCAGTTCTGCTTCCTGAAGCCTCGGCAACCTGTGCTGTTCCCTCATGTTGCAATTGCTTCCAACCCTGGAGGCCCCATGCATTGTGATTACCTCCAATCCTGCATGCCCTGTGCCATTTCTGGAATCATTTAACCCAGACCCCACTAGGCAACTGTCCCTACAGTTTGCCATGGAGCAACCAGCAGACAGGACCCCACCAAAGGGCAACCACAGCCTGTGCTCAGCTCTGCTGCCTTCCAGTTATGTCATGTTCCCTACTCCTGTCCTCACCCCTGGTGCCCTTTCTCCAGCCCAGGGCTCCTGATACAGACACTAGCCCTCCATGCCTTCTCCAGCTCCATGCCTAGACTTTTTCCCTGGTTCCTGCTTCCACCCAGCTTCATCCCATCTCCCCAGCTGCCCTCCGGTCTTCATTTCTCTTCTAACCAGAGAGCCCTGTCCCACCCAAACCCTGGTATATAGGTGTGGTAGCACCTTGTGGGGTTTAATGCTTAGGTGGTGCTCAGAATAATTAAGGGGCCAAATGGATTCCTCCCACAGCTTGGCTGCCCCAGGAGAGTGGGGATGTGCATACATTACCCCTGCAATCCTGCACATGGTGTTCTGACACAGCACGGCTCCTGTTTTCATGTCATTCCAAGCAGCCTTTGATGGATACAGGTCTGCAGGTCTGCAGCATGCAGACAGGACTTTTGCCATGTCAAAATGCCTCCAAGCAGCAACTACCCATCCTGGCAGTCTATTAAGTTTCTATAGATTTTTGACAAGCCTCCAGATGAACATCAAACCATCCCAAATCTCCAGAGGGGCTAAGAATATATGAAAAAAAAGAAAAAAAAAAAAAAACCCTGACTTCACACGTCATTATTCCCTGCAGCGCTGTAGCTAATTTAGAATCTGTTGATCCCGGTGCCAATAAATAGTTTATCTTTAAACTACCTCTGTACTTAGGCTTGGTTGCATTCTCAGGTTAGCGTTGGTTGTTTAGCTAGCAAGTCAGTAGTCTAACAGCATGTATAGGAGACATATTCACCTTCTATATCTGCCTGTGCATATTTGTTCCATTAAGCAGAGCCTCACGACAGCTAAATATTTCTCTGGGAAAACCTACTTTCTCAGAAGAAGGCGAGTGCAGAATTAATATATGTGCTAATGCACTGCCCCCCAGTGGAGTCGGGGTCTGGTTTAGGAGACTGAGTTTTGCAAACGTGCACTTGTAGGGTGCTTAAAGAAATCACTCACAGGACATACATTAAATGTAGGAAAATGTGTCACCTTCTGGTTTGTACTAGAAAAGATTATGTTTATTTGAGCATATTAAATGTTTATGGAGATAACTTTAAACTACATGGGTTTTTTACTGTTTCATTTCCTTCTGTCACTGGTCCCTTGTCTTCCAGACTTCTTAGGACTACTATTGCTTCTCAGAGGTCCCTTTCCTGCCCTCATTAGATTTTTCCTGTAGGAACACAGAATATTCTAGAGAATATTGCAGTTCAGTTCACAGTTACAGTTGTTATTTTGGCATGTCCAAAGACTCTTTTGTGAAAGAGCAGATTTAAATGAACATATATTTTAAAAATGCACATAACTAAATGTCTATATGGTAGAAATGAAGACCATAAGCCCATTGCTTCAATTCTCTTCTAGTGTTATCCTCATAATTTTTCTCACAGTGCTCTGCCACATTTCTGTCACATCACCTTTGTGTCAGGACAGGGTAATGCTTCTGAAACCACATCTCCAGGCTTTCATGTGCTTGTGTCGCTGGAATGGGGTGAGGCAATAAATGTGCACATGGATAATAAAATTATCTTTTTCTGCTCGCACCATAGTTGGGTTGTAGCACCATAAAAGGTATCTGAATAAGCTAAATGACCAGTTAATGGAGAGGGAGAAGAAGAAATAGAAAGACAGTTTGAAATACAATATATTTGAAGAAAACATGTAAGCTAGGCTTAGCAGTACTCAAGGCAGTAGCAGGCACCAACCCTTCCCAGGCGACTGGGGGAGGCACTCATGAACACCCCTGTAGTGCACGTGGGGAAAACAGTGCCTCACACAGCGGAAGGAGTATAGCTTCCTTGCTGTATATACATTTTCATAACACCCTGTAGTCTTGCCTTCCAGGGCATTAGTTTGCCAGCCTGAACTCCCCACTTTGCCTGTGCCTTCTGGGGTGCTTGCTGTCAGGTCAGCAGGTGGCAAAGCCTGATCCTCAGACATTGTGTGGTGGCCAGCAGCGTGTGCAATGGTTTCCAGTTACCCCAGTTCCCAGGCTGTAGACATTCAGGCTGAGATGCCAGGAGGACCCACAGGAGGCAACCCCACGCCTGCCTTGGGGCAGCCATCCTGGCAGGACACTCGCTCAGCTCCCTGCAGCAAGCAGCTGCTGGACCGGACTGGCCCCTTCTCTCAAGATGGATGCTAGCAACCTGCTCCTTCTCCCACTCAGCCTCCGCAAGCTCCTCTCCCTCACTGGACACTTCTCACAGAGAGGATTTGGGCTGGTTGGACCCACATCCTTTCATTCTTCTCATGCCCTGCCTTGCTGCTTGGCTCACGCGGTTTCAGCAGTCAGCAGTCCACTGTGGGGCTTGCAGTGGGGAGGGGGAGTTGGGTTTTGTAACACTTTTGGCTGGTGGTACCTGAAAATATTCTCCCCTCCCCATCTACACTTGGGATCAATAGCTCCAGTTGTTTTGTTAGTGGTTTTTGCACAAGAAATACACGTATGTCTTCTGTAAAATCAAAGCAGAAAGAGAGACTTCCTTCAGATGTACAGTACGATATGACCTTGGAAGGTAATAACAGGCTCCTAAATTATCCTTGACAAGAAGATTTAATCCCTAAATAGAGCAGGTACATGGGCTGTCTGCGCTTCGTAAAGCATTTGACACTGATACACATAAAGAACATGGGATAGGTCCAACAGGTAAAACATGAGCAAGCAGAGAGCTATGGGTGGGTCATGTCAGGAGAGAAATTACTGAACTGGTGGTGGTGTCTCAAAGTTCTCATGATGGGCTTGATGGTGGTGGTGGGAGAATAGGCGTGGAGAGAGAAGTGATGTCTTTTATTGGACCAGCCAATAGACCTGGAAAAAATAAACATCTGTCAAGCCTTGCCCCTTCAGCAGGCCCAAAAAGCAGCAGTAAAATCCATGCTAACTGCAGGGTAGGAGCAATCACTCTTGGATCAATCCCACCACATGAGAGAAAAAGGTGGTTAACACCTGTGGAGTGTGGGGAGCATTAACTGGGGGCAAAGCAACAGGCTGTAAGCTCCTGCAGAGGGGGAAAAAGGAGGTGGAGAAAAAAAAAAAAAAAGCTCGTTAGCACCTGTGTTATATTTTTAAATACATTATTACATTTCTGGTATTTTGTAATTAACCCAAGTTAATTGCGAGCTCTTGGCTTGCACATTTCCAGCCCAGAGGATAACCAGTTTTTAAAACTAGCTTGCTCCCTTGAAAGGCTCAGCTTGACGTAGCCTTGTAACAGGTTTATCAGATAAGGTACCACTAGGCTTAATGCACTCCTTAATTAGGAATGTAAACACCTTCATTAAAAAAAAAAAAAAAAAGAGGGCTTCAGAGGAATTATGAAGAGACTCAAAAGAGAAAGTATTCCAACAGAGAAAGCCATTTCTTCCTTCTTTCCTGGAAGCAGAGGCACCCTACTTTCTAATTGTAACCCTATGTGGCACATTAAGCACAGACATCTCCCTCCACCGGGACGTTATCCGAGATTCGGGAGATCCAGACTGAACAGAGATGTGAGGGACAGTCAGATTCTCTGAGGGCACATGGAGATAAATAGATGTCTTTGTGTTCACGTGCATGCCTGTAAACACGCAATTTCTGTAGGCACAGCCGTATAGTAGGCTGTGACTCCAGCCGCTATTAGCCAAGGTGGTGGTTGTTCCTTCTTTCACCCATACGCGTGGTGGTTGGCATACATCGCAGCCCCAGCAGGTCGTAGCTCGCTGCTACCCACAGACACGGAGGATGGTTGCACGGGCATGTTCCTCTGCCTGGCGTTGGACCAGGAGCTGCGTTTTGTCCTCTATGCCCTATCCCCTTGCTGTGTCCCTGGGGAACCCACGCCCAAGAGATGGGTGGGTGGATGAGGTACATGAGGGGGCTGCTCTCATGTACCACCCCGCATCCCCCTGCTCAGGGCACAGGGGCCCACAAGCCCTGGCTGGTGCTGGGGACACCCCGTGCTGTGCCCCCAGCCACCTCATCCCTCAGGCAACCCCCAGCATGGTGCCCGCTCACTGTGTGGCCCCTCTTCCCGGTGGAGAGCTTCCCCGCCCCGTGCTCCGGCTCCCTGCTCTTCCCAACAATGGTGGCCTGGGCAGCTTGGGATGTAGTTTTGAATTTAAATGCAGCCAGCCTTCAGTTTACAAAAATAATAAATCATCTTCAAATAGACTTATGTAAAAAGTAGAAAAATAAAAGACATAATGTTTGTTGGCAGCGTATGTATTCCTTTGTCTGCAAGACAGAGGCCTGTTGACAAACAAGAGGGTTTTCCGGGACTCTAAAATCAAGTACTAAAGTATAAATGGCCACCACCTAATACTGACTTCATTACATTTGCCAGACACATTGGTAGTGCTGCACTGTTACTTAGTGCACTTGTATACGGAGAGAAACATCGTGGCCAGGACCCTGCCAATGTCATACTCCCACTGCAGCGACCTGCTCAGGGGAGGTTCACCCTCTGAAGGTACCACCATGCTCTGCTCCACCCCCCTCCTGCAGCACCCCAGCTGCTATTCACTGTAAGATGCAGTAATTCAGATGTTTTCATGTAAACCGTGGAAAAAACAGAGCTGTGTGTTGACCTCTCTAACAATTTTCTGGCTTTTAAATTGTAAGAAATACAAATGTGCTGCAGAGCTAAGAGCAGACATTATTTATTGATAGTCACTATGGGATTTATATTCTATTTACAACTTCAATAAATTCTGTTGCTGGTCACTGTAGGATTTCACCTCAATTTCTTCTTGTATTTTTAAATTTCTCCACCTCTGTCCTGTCTGTCAATCATTATTCTATGCAAAACATGTCAGTCTCAGTCTCTGGACAGTGCTAAAAGCCCTCAGCTTCCCAAGTACTGTGAGATTTGAAGGCACCCGTCAGTTCACAGGATCAGACCCTGAGAAACAGAAGCAAAGTGTGAGCTCAAATCCTTATCGATCTTAATAATGCAAGCTAAAACTCAGCCTGTTCTTATTATCTGTTCTTATTATCTGATTATCTGTCATCTAGGAAGCATAAAGCCCAGGGAAAAGGAAAATATGTTAGAAAAACATCATCATTGCTTCGGCGGCTTATATTATCCTAATAACCTTTTAATTTTCCGCTCCAAATGGAAAGTAATGCTTGTCTTAGGAATTAAGGAGAGCTTCTGAATCTAAAATGATTTGGTTTTGTACCAGCAATTTTACCTCACCTGTGGAAATAAAATGCCAAAACCAAGTTTCTTCTCTCTCAGGTAGGGGACGATGGGGAAACTTCTTAAGAAGCAGTGATGATGATGGAGAAAGCACTGAGCCAATGCAGCTTTGGGACAACCCCGTAGGCAGTGAATGACCGTACTGTTGCTTGTTAATTCTTGCATTAGAATTATTAGGCTGGGGAGTCTAACGTGCTCATTTGCAATTTTTCGTGGTGATGTAAGACCCATCTTGCAACTATTTCCATGGAAAATCCGGGTGCCCTCCAGCAGCTGTGAGCTGGCAACGGGGCGAGCTCACCTGGGCAGCAGAGCAGGAGCTCTCCAGGAGGAAGCGGGGTGCAGCCCTGATGTGCCTCCAGCATGCTGCTCCCACCGCTGCCTCTGCCAGTGCTTCTTAAAAGGAAAGCCTGAGCCCTCCTAGAACAAACAAGTAAGCAAGCAAACCAGAAAGAATGTTTCATCAGTTGTAGCTCTTCCCAGCAGATATTAGGAGGGGCTGAAAATAACAGGGAAGCCTTTGTGTAAATCACCTTTGAAAAATTTTATTTTCAGAGAGACGGAAAGCAAGCCTCTCCCACTGAGGAAAATCCTTATGGGGACCAGCCAAACTGTCAAGATTTTCTTTCCCCGTTACAAAGATGAGGTTTCTAATTTTTTTTTAATTGTGTGTCAGAACAAATCCCATATTTTATTTATTTTTTTTTAATTATAGCAAACAAAAGAGATCATGTGACTTAGCCTAAGGGTCAGGGCAGCCTTTTGACTGGGGGAGGTACAAGTCCCTCCTCACGTTTTTGCCCGAATGAGTATTTTCTTGTTTGTATAAAGCAGCACCAACGGCAGCAGCCTCTGTGGCAGGACGTCATGAGTGCCTTTTACCTACAGCATCACTTCCCCACCAAAATATCAGCCTTTCTAGTGGAAACATCACTGAAGTGGATGCATTGTGATGGCACGTTGCGGGATCAACGAATTACCATTTTCCTGCTCAAAAAGCTGGCCCACCCTCACTCCCCACTCACCTCCCCAAGTGGCTTGGGTCACTGGGGTGGCAGGAAGGGGGGCTTGTGCCATGGGAGGACATTGGTCTGGGGATGGAGACCACCATACTCCTCCAGCAGCCCTGGGCTGGCAGGTTTGGGTTTTGGAGGGATGCTGCTGGAAGATGAGACCAACATCAGCCTGGAGGAGGTCAAATTGGGGCCATGTAAGTAGCAAGGGGACTGGGGAGCCGCTGGCTTGTCCCCAGCTGGCTGTGGGTGCCCTGGGGCTGGGCAGAGAGACCCCAGGGTCCCTTCGGCCCCTGCACTGCATTAGTGCCCCCGTTTCTGCAGGAATGTATGTCAGCTGTGTAAAGTATGTTGAAAAGAGCTTTTCCTTCTTTCTCACTTTTTTCCTGCATCATAGACTCATTTTTTTTTTCCACAAAAAACTTTTCAGAAAGCTGATGGCCCATCTACACAAGAGCCAACATGTGTCTTTGTGTAAGGTGAGAAAGCAGGTTCAAATATGGACTTCCAGATGTAGTTTCCAGATAAGCGAGTCTGTAAGAGACACACAGCTCTTCATTAGGCTTGGCTGCCCCACGTCTTCAGCACGCAGTGCCCCCATTAACAAATTAAAGAATCTTTTACATCGCCTCTTGTCAACGCAGCTCCCACTGGAAAAAATCTATCTGTGCCTGAGCAATGAATTATTTTTCTGACAGAGTTGCCAGATCACAGAGGCAATTGAAGTTTTATGTGTAGGTTGAGCTGTTCTCGCTTCCTTTTGATGTTTCAGGTAAAAGGAAGAATGGAGCTGTATCATTTTAGCACTTTTTACATCTCTCTCTGAGGTAATTCTTAAGGTGTATTTGCAAGGCCAAAGGGATAAAAAACAGATATGGGAAACAGTGTAGTTGGTGTTGTCTTACAAATGTAATATTGTTCTGTGCAATATTTTTTCACAACAATACAAACTGTAACCAGGGCTACAAAATAGTTTTCCTCATTATCTCTGCTTCCATTTGCTTATAGCTCTCTAAGTTTATTCTCTCCCTGAGCTTGCGCTGCCATCATTGTCATTCAGTGATGGGCTCAGGGAACCCTCTTTCCTCCTGAAAGAAAAACTCAGACCATATCTTTTTTTCACGAGGCTGGAGCCAGACTGAACTCTGCTGATGAACTCTGAAACCTGTGAGGCCCTGCAGTGAGGATTATATGTTTATCACAGCTAAGAAGGATTTAGCAGCATCAGAAGCACACAGAGATTATCTACTGAGCCCATAAAAAAACCAACCAACCAACCAAACAAACAAACAAAAAAAACCCTGTGATGATCTGTGGAAAAGGCTGATTGTGAGGTTCCTCTCATAAACCCTCGCATTCTGCTGTCCATTGCTGTTGCTGGTAGTAGTGGAGGTCTTGGGTGATGTGATGTGATGGGTATGTGATTAATACCCATTTGCCAGCTTCTTAGGAATTACGTTTGTAACCACAGACCTGCTAACCAAACTGCTTCTTAGAAAACCGCAGAAGAGAAATGCATATAGAAATATGAAAATGGCAAAGATGTCCGAGACGGTGGCTGTGCCTTTCCCTCCTGCAAAGTAAAGTTTTGTGTCCTTGAAGTATATCTAATCAGTGATGAAATTAAAGAAATGTAGACACAAAAAAAAAACCTCTCTACAACATTAAGAAACACGTATGTCTGTACTTCAAACCATGGAATAGTTTTCCTCCTTTTTTCACACTTTTTTAAAAAACCAAATAGTCTGTGATGGGAAATTATCTTTTGCACTCTATTAATACTGAAGCCACAGAATTAAGATAACAGCTAAGATCACCTATTGAAAGCTGTGAGCCTTAGCTTAGACCATCAGCAATGGTAAACTCATTGTTTGCGTGTTCTCTATATTTACTCCCTTTACTCACGGATACTGTAAATACCATGGCAGCACTACCTAATCATCTAAGTAAATTATCACATCCAAAGGCTGACTACCACGAATGATGCTCTTTCTCCTTTGAACAACATGAACTAAGCATTTTCTGCCTGGGGATTTTTTTATTAATTAATTTATTTACTTATATCTGCCAGTTCTCGGTAAGAAGCCTCCAGGACTATATGGGACCTTTCGTCTGGGAGGAGAAATATTTGAGTAATAGGGTCCCAGGCGTCTCTTTTCCTATTCCCCCAGGCCAAATTTGTGCCTCACAGTCTACAGGAGAGAAGCTGAGACAAAGAGTCTCTAGCATTTCTTGCTGCGGTTGCCACTGGGAAAATAGTCTTCCTTTTCCTGTCAGCTTGTGTGTATATTCTTAACAGCTATTAACGAGTATGCCCCGAAAGGCAAATATGGCTGTAATTAGCAACCCCCTCTAGTCATGACGGAGCTTGCTGCATGTTACACACCTGATCCGCAGAGACACAGGTCTGTGTTTTACACCTCCTCTCTGGAGACACCCACACGGCAAAAACAGAAACACGAGTCAGGATCTGCGGAGGGCTCAGCGGACGAGCTGCCGGAGATTCCAAATTGCTTAGAAGTGATTGCATGGTCCCAGCAAAAATACACCCCAGCTCCTTCCCATTTGCCACCACATGCCATCCCGCAGGAGAGAGTCATTTGCTTTAGTCAAAGCACGGCAGAATATGAAGGGAAGGTGTAGTATCTGTTAATTCATTAAGAACTAATTGCTTTTAGTGATTAGGAGCCATAATAACTGGCCACCTTTTCCTGCTGCTCAGCAGAAGCTAGCCAATTGTCCCAGCTTTACATGTCTTCACAGATGTCAGCTAGAGACAAAAGCGAATTTAGCTCTAGAAAATTCCGTGTTGTGTGGATGGGATTAATGCATGACTGACAATACGGTGCAGGTATAAATTAACACACTTCAAAATTGACAGCAAGCCCAAGAGCAGCCTGGCATGTCTCGGTAGACGCCATCAGGTATCATCCCAGCTGAGGAGCTACCTATGGCCCTACTCCAGAAATCTCTCGCATCTGCCTTCCCCCACTCCTTCATTATAAAAATAAAGTAAGCATTTTGGTCTTTAACTCCAAAGGAATTAAAAAAAAAAACAAAACAAAAAAAACTAGAAAATAACACTGCTAGTTTATGGCAATGTACTTGAATAGGAGGGTGAATAATTAAATTCAACTTTATGGTATTCCAATTTGGAGAAAAAGTCTCCCCTGGAGTTCTAATCTAGCCACGTTCAGCCCTTTAAACTGGCTTTTTCCAGTTAAAAACGTATTTCCCATATGTTTGACATATTGCTACATATAAGGATAGAATGCAGGGGGGGAAAAAAGTATGTTTACATACAAAACATAACCTCACATGCATATTTATATTGAGAGACAGAAAAATATTTTACATGTGTACGTATAACTTGACACTTTGAACATTTGATGTAAATAAATGCCAAATGGATGGAGAAGATTGTATTATACACTAATGGCCTATATTTCTTCATTTCCATTTTTCAAATCTGGCTATAATTGCATGCAAATACCTCAAACAGCAAACATCTGGGTGGCTTGAAAGCAACTGAAGCATGTTTTCATTGTAAGATTCATTCTTACTGTAAAATTACAGTCAAGCTTTACCAGTGAAATTTTTAGTCCTGAGAAACCTCAGACCCGATTTATAATAAATAGAGTCATTTTGCAGTATCAGCAGCGATGCAGCCTTAATAATATTTAATATTTAAATTTAAATCCTTTCTAATTAGGATTCGGTTTAACAGACATATGTATTAAGACTACATCCTTGGAACTTTTCCGAGTAACTGCACTGTCATAGCCAAAGCCTTTGTCCAACCCAAATTTTTGACAGTTTGTACAATGGCATGACTATTTTCCATCTCTTACAGCCAGATTTAGGACAATTTATCTCTGATTCTCTTTTGTTTCTAGGTTTCAAAGTGCAATTTCCTGCAGAAACTAATATACTCATAATTCAGGTTGTCCACCCACCCACCCAGTTACCTGTCTCAGCTAGCCCAATTGCTGGAAGGAACGTATAAAGCAAGTTTTTAGCTTGATGCTGGAGTGATAAAATCTTTGCTTAATCTACTTAATGTTTAAAAATGTAAATGTTAGTGGCTATCTCAAATACTAGAGCACTGCTCTCATGTAGGTTGTATACTTGAATGTGGCACAAAACAGTAATTGTGCTGTTCTGGGAGACTGAAAGCCTTGCAGTGTCTGAGACCTGGAAAATTTAAAGAGTAGTTTACATCTGCTAGGACCAAAGTGTTGCAACTGTATCTTTCTCAAACATTTGCAATTTGAAGCCGTAAAATCCCTAGGGCATATTATGTGCTGTAACAATACCATTTAATATGTTGTATCATGCTAACAAAACAATTTGTGCCTCCTTTTCCTGTCTCTTCTTTCCCCTTAGAAAGAAATCCAGTATATGAATATGTATCAGCTCTTATTCAAAATTATTCATTTGAAGAAATGAAATAAATTAGCACGTTTGTTTGTAACAGAGATTGCAGCCTTTCTTTTCCCCAACCATTGTAATAGCATTTCAAATACAAAATTTGGCTTCTTTCTTGAGTTTAACCTCTTAAATCTGCAGTTTGCTTATCGAGAACAAAAAGCAGCCTATACTTCCTACAGAAGGCAGCTCTGGGCTTTCTCAGTGGATCCACAAGAGCTGGCGAGGAAGGTGCAGCCCCAGCATGCCGGCTGCCCACACTGCTTACTGTCAGTTCATTCCCTGGCTCTACTTTTGGCTGCTCCATCTAGATCTTTCCTAGACTAATCTGATCTAGTGGGGTCAAGCACTAAGCGGTGTGGACACAAGCCAGGCTACTGATCCCCATCCGTCTTTCATTCAGCAGTCAAGACGTAGCCCTCAGTTCCTCCGTGGGAGGATTTCTCAGCAGGCCAAGAAGTGCCAGGGCTCAGAACTGGTTCCTCATCTTTGACAGATTTTTATAAAGGTTGCAAGACTGAACTGCCTCATGCCATTGATCTTCTCAAAGGGAGGCAAGAGATGTGCAGTAAGGGTGTGTGGTGCACACGTGTATGTGAGCGCACGTGCGCATCTCCCCTTCACTTTGTTTAGACCTCTGGGCATCGCTCCCGTGTAACCTCTGTTCTGCTTATGAGCCCTTCTGTTCTTATTTTGGCAACCTACACAGATATTTACTCATGTTCATAAACCATCACTGATTCTATCTTTTCAGGTAAAATATCAAGAGAGCATGGCTCACCTGGGTGAACGCAAATGGACTCACGTGTTCCCTTTCCTGGTGGTAGGTATTTATGTGTGTACAGGTCTCTCCAGCATGCAAAAATAACTGGTTTCTGCTTGGGTCTTTGCAAACATCTGTGAATTGTCATGGCACAGCTACAGATGACTTAGGGACTGAACACCAATGCAGTTTCCATTCAAGAAAACATCTAGGCATGTGCTGCTTAAAGTGAGGCTCCTAGACAGGAGGGGGAAGGAAAAGGACTGGAGACAGAAGCCTCTGGAAAAGCCAGTTAGCCTGGGTGTCACAGGAGGCACAGCCCTATCATGGTTAAGGCCTGAGGCACCTTGTTATCTCAGGTTCATAGCTTTGTTCATAGAATCATTAAGGTTGGAAAAGACCTCAAGGATCATCAAGTCCAACCCAACACCACTAAACCATGTCCCTAAGCACCACAACTACACGTTTCTTGAACACCTCCAGGGAAGGTGACTGTTATAATTGTCCCTTTCAGTCATGTTTATGAAGGCTCATTGGAGCTCGGAGGGGCAAGGGTGCAATCTTAGGCATTTGCTGTGCAGGAGAACATGAGAATTAATAGGTCAGGAATCACAGCCTTCAATACTTTGAGGAGTAGCTGTGGCAACAAGCATGAATTTCAGTGCTCTGAGAAACTCTTAGCAGGACTAGGTTGCTGAAAACCATACCTGCCTCTGTCCCACATAGTGGCACTTCTGTTTCTGAGCTTTAGTGATGCTCCACTCCGCCTTCTGAGCCACAGCAGCTGGGCAAGGGGAGGGGACAAGGCGTGGGGGACAAGGCGATGGAAGTAATGGTGCTCTGGGATGCTCTCTGGTGACAGGTCTCCCTGGTGTACTCTGCCAGCGCTGAATACTCCAACTGTGGCGAGAATGAATACTACAACCAAACCACCGGCATGTGCCATGACTGCCCCAAGTGTGAGCCAGGCGAAGAGCCTTACATGGTAATTTCAGCTTCTTCTGCTAGTAGGGGAACACATATAGAGCACCAAATTCAAAAAACAAATGCTTTGTTACGTGGTGGTAACGTATGGATAGGAGAGAAATTGGGGAAGGACGGAGAAATGCTTAAGCCGGAGCGCTCATGCCTGCGAGCGTGTCGTGGGAGCACGTGCATGCCAGTACACCACATCCCAAGAGCGGCCTGTTAAAAGTGATACTGTAAAAGTTGTAAGGTAAAAGTTTCACGCAGGGTCTCTGCCAGTCTGTTCTCATCTCAACAGTTATTTAAAATTCGATGCTGTCGTTCCAGCATGGTATGATAAATCAGTTAGTTTGGCATGCTCGCTGGCCCCCCACATGGGGAATTTAATTTTGCTCTCCCGCTAAGATGTTTTGGCACTAGAGGAACTTGGATGCTTCTGCAACATTTTAAATTACAGTTCCTAAGTAACCATTTGATTTACAGCATATAATTGTTGCTTATTAAAAAATAAATTACTGAAATCCTGTTTGGTTTAATGGGATAAACATCCTATTGCAAGAATTTCACACAGTGGTAGTCCTGAACAAATACGTTTGAATAATAACCAGTTGGGTTTAGTTTTATTTAATCTAACTGTAATGTTCAGCTGGGACATGTGAGTTCAGGGGTTATGAAATCTCATAAAAACATTGCCTTTTGTGATGTTCCCTCTGGCCTCTCCAAGCATGAAAGCAGGATCGCTGATATCCCTGCTGCAGCCGTGCTCCCCCTGTAATCTTCTTCTCTACTTTTCAGTTTTCAGTTCACTTTTTGAGTGGCAGCTGAAATTCACTTCCAAGGCTTGCTGCAATATAATATAGCTATGGGGGACCATTTTCAAGGAGTGTGATGCTCTGGTTCCCCTTTTTCACTCTCCAGGACACAGAATGCTGAGTCCTTATACCCCTCCATAGCCTTTTTAGGACAGACATTAAGAGGCCAAACAACAAATTGTTTTCCCTTGGTGTGACATTTTGCTGCAAAGCCAACAGGCCAGACTGTGAATATTCCCTTTTCTAGAAGCCGGTGCTCAGCGCAAGCATGCTTTTCAGTGACTTTGTGTTGTTGCAGACATGTGGATATGGCACCAAAGACGAGGACTATGGCTGCATCCCTTGCCCTTCAGAGAAATTTTCCAGAGGAGGCTACCAGATATGCAGGCGGCACAAAGACTGTGAGGGTTTTTTTCGAGCCACAGTCATGACACCTGGGGATCAGGAGAATGATGCGGAGTGTGGGCCTTGTCTCCCAGGGTAAGGATTTAACCATGGACCTTTGCTCTACCCAAGGCACTGCAAAATGCTTTTTTAAAGTCAAAATCTCTGACATCCTCTCTTCATGTCCTAGCTGACTGTAGGTACAGTACTGGTGAACTGTGCTTTTCAGTATCTGCTAAAACCATACACTTACTGTTTCAAAAGCATTGGTGAATTGAGTAAATCAGAACATCGTTAGTCTTACTGAAATCTCACTGAAGGAACAACTGTTGGGAACAACAAGAAAATCTGAAACTTCTCCTCTTACTAGCAGTAGAAAGGGAACAGCTCACGTACCCACGCACAGCTGTGCAGTGCCATTTTAGATGCTGTAAGAAATTCTGCTTGGCCTCCAGCTGTGACTTCAGAGGGCCACCTTGTAAGTCCTGCATCCTATGAGCAAGCTCCATGAAGATGCCTTGGATACCCAGTAGGGTCCCTGGTGGCATTATGGGATGCTTAGGTACATAAAATACCTCCTCTCCAGAAGTGAACAGCTGGCAAATTTGTCAGTAGTTGACAGCATTAGCTATCATAGGTGAGATTTACCAAGGCATTTTAGTCTGTCAGGGTCCTTTCTAGCCAACAGAAAGAGGTCTAAAGAGCTGCTAATGTGGTGTGTGTGCAGTTGTTCAGAGTCAAAACAAGTTCCAGGGCTGGATGAAGGGGCTTAAAATAGATGCTGTTTATTAAGTCCATCTCTTTAATGGTCTCAGTATAATTCTGATAGTAATGTTGAAAAAGCAATTGCTACATTGAATATGTTAGCAATATATTCTTGACCATATTATATTTTAAAGTCTGAAACCCAATCATACATTTGCTTTCTCAACATAATTTTTTGTAAGGTAAATAGATACTCTAAAACACAGCCTCACCTTATATACCTTTTCAGTTCCTGCCAGTGTACTTCTTTGGTTTAGAAGTGTAATTCCTACTGATGTTTGGCTTTTGTGCAGTTTGCAGATGCTTTATAACCCAAACTACTTATAGCACAGGAAACCCTATTAAAGAGGCCCTGCAAGCTTCCAGGTTTATTGTGTCAGTGAGTCTGTGTGAAATTTTCACAGTTTACAAATAAAAAAGTCTTGTCTAGCTGCCAGCCAAGCAAACTGATGATGTGATTTGAAAAGAGCTCCCTCTTGACTTCCCTTCATACATCATAAAGAGCAAGAAAGTTAAATAGTGGCCACAGTTGCTGTTTTGCAATTTTTGTCAGGACTAATGAGGTCACCCAGGTGGGAGCGGGGTGCTAGCTGAAAGTAATCAGCTTGTACAGCTGGTGCTTGGGGAGTAATCTCACAACATCATGTTTGCACAGGTGTAACCTGTAGCAGAAACTGGTCTGCAGGAGTTTGGCTCTGTGCCCTCTGTGTGTGACTCTCAGGTCCTGGGATAGTTTGGCAAGGCCGGCAGTTAAGGAAAAACACCCTCTTACTCTGAGCTTGAAGAGGCGAAATTCTCAAGATAAATTAAATACAGGCTAAAAGAAGCTCTGAAGCTGCCTCGACTGCTCGTGCAACTTAGAGACCCCAGAGTGTCTGTATGATGATGGAGGAGACGCAGAGCCCCTGCATCAGAGCAGAGAGCTGGCGAGTAGCACTGACTCAC
Organism: Pterocles gutturalis; assembly: GCF_000699245.1. Lineage (NCBI taxonomy): Eukaryota > Metazoa > Chordata > Aves > Pterocliformes > Pteroclidae > Pterocles > Pterocles gutturalis. The sequence goes on from NW_010109431.1 coordinate 72,615, forward strand.
CGGCCACCCTTCCTCATTCTCCCAGTGGCCCAGGGACAGCCAGGCGCCTGTGTGAGTGGCAGCTGGCAGAGTGCTCCTGTGCCCAGGCGGTAAACCTCAAAGAGCCCGTGAGTCAAAAAAGGGAGGGAAAAATTAAAGTTTCCATTTTCAGAGGACTGGGCTTCCATCATGGGCTGCAGACCTTCCCAAGATAACAGCCCACATGCTGCAATCTATATTTGAGGGCATCTCATCCCTTTGCTATTTTTCACCAGCTGAGTAAAGCATCCTGAGGAAAAGATGAGCATGTGGCACATTCTGACCTAAAGTTTTTAGACAAAACACCACTGAACTGGCAGTCTTTTCCCAGGGGCTATAAGTGCCTTTTGCTAACATTTGCCTTAAAATAGGTGCTGGATAATTATATAATTTTCCTTCTATTTTTTTTTCACTATTACTGATGATTAGTTTTAGGGAAGGAGACCTTTGGAACAAGAGCATGGGTCATCCACTGCTTCTCTGTGTCCAGGTTCCCCTCCTTATAAGATAGGAATAACGCTATTTGTCAAGGTCACAGAAAGGTTGCAAGACTGTGACCGGTGGGGGAATTTAAAGGCTTAGCTCCGAAACTGTGGTTCTCAAAACAAAAGTTCATCTGCCAGTGAACTCAGGAGGTACTTACATCTCCTGGGACACCGCAGGCTTCATCCTCTGCTCCTGCCCAGAAGCTCTTCCATCATGGGAAATAAGACAGGTCAAAAATGTGGAAAGTAGGTGCAATGCAGACAGTTTCCCTCAGTTGGATGATCCATTAGGTGTTCCTGGAGTGTGACGAAGATCACAACCAATGAGGAGCAGCCACAGCAGGTCAGAGCAAGGGGCCCTCTTGCCTGGTTGTCTGTCTTCAGTAGCGGCCATCAGTGGAGACCCACAGAGAAGTAAGAAAAGGCCAGGTGTATGTGATACACATCTCTCATGCTGTCCTAGCACATATTTTCAGCTCAGAGTAAGTCCCTGGTCTCCTCACAAGATGGAATTGTAAAGGGATCATTTTCTTTTAAAATGTAGTCAGAGATGCCTCCACTACTGACGCTTCCCCTTTTCATGGTTACAGCAAATCCGGGTTCAGTTCTCTTCTCTGAGGTGCTTTAAGAGAAGGAATGAGCTCTTTCCTCTGTTTTCTGAATGAAAGGATTTAGCCAGTGAATTTCAAAGGAAATAATGTCCCTCCCTGCAGTTCTGGGTAAGGCAGCAGGATACCTCCACCTATGTGCTCATCACCTCCTTGTTGTCTCACTGCAGACTGTCCCCATGGAGAACAAGTCCCCTTGGTCACAGGTGCCCTGATCACTGCAGGAGGGTAGGTTTAAACCTGGGGCCAAGTGCCTGAGTGTGACATGACACCACCAAGGTTAGCCTGAGATAAACCACCATGGTATTAAGCAGGAAAACACGTCCATTTTTTTCAGTCTAGCCTTTACTCTTAGATTTTTCCTGTAACACTTCAAAATCTGAGCCTGGAATGTGCTAAGGAAAGAGAAATAATGAATCTCATAGTGGAAGAGTAACACCATGAAAATTCATTCTTTCATTACTGGGCACCTTTTCCATAGTTAGCAATAGAAAGGGATCAGATATTTCCAACATTGCCTTTAATATTTGGTGCATTGCAAAGTATCCAGAAACACAAATCTATGGCCAGTACTTCATAGGGGTGAATCATTAATGTTTGCAGCTGCAGAGCTTTCTACTCATGTGGGTGAACAGTTGCTTGCCATGAGCATCCTCTTCAATTTTCTTCACGTGTCCTGCGCCATTCTGCATTGTGGCAAAAACCAAGAAATATTCCACCAGCTTGATTTAATTAACTGTCAGAAAGGCTGTTTGTCTTTCCTAAACCACTGTGGCTATTAGACTGTGGATCCTAACTGTCCTGTATTTTTCTTTATAGATTTATATGTATCTTTGGCCTGCCACTCTTTTTTTTTTTTCTTTTCTTTTTTCTTTTTTGTTTTTTTTTTTTTGTGGTTTGGCAGTCATTTCCTGCTTATTTATTAGAGGCTTCACAAGCTAATGTTACACAGGCCCCCATAAGAGAGGAGTGGTGAAGTTTTGCTCCTGATAGAAGGGTAGAGTGGCAGATGGGGCCACTCAAAGTGAAGAGTGAGGGTGAATCTTTTAAAACCAGTGAGAAAGAAAGGAGAAATCATGTTCAGTTTACATGCTCTCTGAGGTACTTCCAGCCCCTGTCCCCCTCCTTGTATCTCTGTGTACTCCATTTCCTGGGGTAGGAAATCCCTTATTTTTAGGTTGCGTCATTCATTAATGACCAACTGATTTTGATGGGTAATTTCCTAACAATACACACATTGTCCCGAAAAAAAAATACTGCACATGCACAGACTGGTACATAAGAGCAGAAAACAGATTCCTCATTGTACAAAATGTTTTATTATATTATCTGTCTACAGAGAATGGATTATGAATTTATTAATTTCTTCATTAAAATTTGTAGCAATTTACAAGTGATTTGTAAAGACACATCCATGACATCAACTGTGTATGATTTTGATGTAATTTACTCATTAGGATCCAATTCTTGCACAACCAGTTACCTTATTTCAACACTAACTTTATTAGCATCCCAGAAGTTCAAAACGTAAAAACCTTCTCTTCACCCTGTAATTCCACTTCCAAGGACTAACATAAACTACACAACAAGGAAGTAAAAAAAAAAAAAAAAAACCAACCCACAACGTGTAAAACCTAATCTGGTTTTCCCTGTAAGGGTGGTGTTTTCCTGTGGTTTTTATTTAGATTTGGATCTGACATTAAGATTATTTGTATGGTGCTTGTGAAGAAGATTGGCCAACCATATTCATCCAACTGGTGGTCTTGCCTGAAAGATTACTGCTTCAAAAAATAATGTTCCCTTATTTTGAAAAGTCTTATTTCAGGGCATGCTGTAAACTGCAGCTTGAACTCAGCAGGGAGAATAATGTTGTTTTAGGCAATGATACTACTTCTTGTCATGTAGGCTTGATGGTTTGGAGTGAAAGGAAAAAGAGAAACACTGTCTCTATTCAGGCAGTTTTTTTAAAAAAATAATAATCTTTGCATCAAATTGCTTATAAAAGTGTTTTTAAAAATGATTTTATCTCAGTATAATTGGTTGCTGCTAAACTGAACCATGCTTAGTTCTAGCATATTAATTTACACTGTTCTGCCTCATCTTGCCTTTCATTTCAGTTACTACATGCTGGAAAACAGACCTCGAAACATATATGGGATGGTTTGCTACTCGTGCTTGTTGGCACCTCCTAACACCAAGGAATGTAAGTGATTTGCAATTTCCGTGCATTTCATCTGGCTTTGAGTTGGAATCATCTGGAATCTCAATATGAAATCTTTGAGCGATGATTACTATGTTCAAACAATAATTCCGTCTCCAGTAGAGCAATCTCTAGCCTTGCCAACAAAGGGAGCAAATGCTGAATATCTGGGGAGAGGTCAGAACCTCTGATTTTAGGACCTGCTATTGTCCAGTTGTGCTCCAGTTTTCATCTGTTAAGACATCCCATATGGGACTTATTATGGTTCCTTAACCAGTAGGCACACAGAATGTCACAAATCTGTGTATTTTTTAAAATTTAGTTTCAGTTCAGCTATGAAGAAAACATGGGACACTGCAGGTCCTAGTAAAGGTGCATCACACCTTTTTATATCATAGAATCATTTAGGTTGGAGAAGACCTTTAAGATCATTAAGTCAAACCGTAAGCCTAACGCTGCCAAATCCACCACTAAACTTTGATTTCAAAGTGATTCAAGGGTTGACGCTGGCATGTGGTAGTCAGCGCTGATAAGAGGGCTAATTCTGTAGATTTCACTAACAGAAGAAACTGTAGTTTGCTAATTGAAAAAACACATATGTACGTGCGTGTGTGACACCCTAGCAGTACCTAGGGTATTAGGCATGCTGCACATGTGCAATGGCTTACCTATCCTCTCACCATGGAGAGGATGGACAGCCACACGCTAGCACTGTAATGCAGAGGTAACCCCCCAAAAAACTGCTTTCTCCTTTAGGAGGTAAAGAAAGTGAGAAAAAGGTGAGGAAATAATGAGATTCTCTATGAATGAACAAATTATTTCAACACCCCCTCAGAGAATCCGGAGCAGATCAGGAGATAAGGCTTTTATTTTTTTTTAAAAAAAAAAAAAAAAAAAGCAGCAGACAAAAATGGGCAGTCCCCCAGAGAAACCTGATGCATCTAAAACCAAAATTCTGTCTGTGTTCTGTTCTTTTAAAAGTCTTTGTTATAAAAAAGGATTGCAATATTTTGCCTGCCGGATTTGAAAGAGGAGATTGACACAAAAGTTCCTGAGCATTTATTGGTGTACATAAATAGCAATTACTGAATTCAGATGCTGCTGAACTGTGTATCATGGGTGCTCTGCAAGCCACTTCAAAGAAGGAGAGGTCATTAACAGCTACCACCTTTCCTAAAATGCAAGATCTCAGATGACCCAGCGGATAATTATCATCTCACAGTGCTCCTGGTAGCAGTAACAACTTGGGTGGAGGCATCTCCCTGAACTGTCTGCATGCAAAGTGGCTGGTCTGTTGTACAGAGCAGTTCTGCTTGGCTGCAGAAACCCACCCGGTCCTGAGACGGGCACTTCTGCCTGAGACAGTGGGAGTGGGCGAGGGCAGGGTGAGCGTGATTTTGGTCAGATAAGGTCTGTATTAGGAGGTGAAGTAAGGGTGCTAGGGAGGACCCAAACGTGAGATGTGTGAAGAAGGTGGAGAGGTAACTGAAAACAGGAGGTTAGGAGTCTCAGCAGGAGATGAGAAGATTGTCTAGTAAAAGGATGGGCACACATCTTCTCCTGCACACCTGTGCAGGCTGGTTGCCCCATTGGTAGGAATGCAACCATGCCTGCTGCTAGGTGATAGCCAGACATGAATCCCTTCCTCAGCTCTGACGGTCTGTCCCAAACATATGCTGAAATGGGTTTTCGGTAGTATCAAATGATTGGCAAGGATCTACCAGAAGATATTAGGGCTACTACTCAAAAAAAAAAAAAATCTTTGTCTTTTACGTGATATCTGACAGGTACTGTATATAATGTGCTTAGTGAGGGACCTGGGTCTCTTTAGCTTGGAAAAGAGGAGACTGAGAGGTGACCTAATCAATGTTTATAAATATGTAAAGCGTGAGTGTCAGGAGGATGGAGCCAGGCTCTTCTCTGTGACATCTAGTGATAGGACAAGGGGCAATGGGTTCAAGCTGGAACGTAGGAGGTGCCACTTGAATATGAGAAAAAACTTCTTCACGGTGAGGGTGGCAGAGCACTGGAACAGGCTGCCCAGAGAGGTTGTGGAGTCTCCTTCTCTGGAGACATTCAAAGCCCGCCTGGATGCGTTCCTGTGTGATCTGATCTAGGTGTTCCTGCTCTGGCAGGGGGATTGGACTAGATGATCTTTCGAGGTCCCTTCCAATCTCTAACATTCTGTGATTCTGTGATTCTGTAGTTCTGAGAGGAAGGTATGAATTGCACAAGTGATTAACTACACGCAATTTCTAACTGACAAACACAAGAATAAATATATATTATCTTTGGGAGGAATTTAAGCAGGTGCATAAACCAACAAATTTGGTACTAAGGTAAAAGAAAATGGTAGTCCTAGAAAGAGTGAACATTACCATTTTAATCAAGTCTATGAAACCAACCATTTGATTACAAGTGTTCAAAAAGTGGAAAAGCTTCTTGAAATCCAAATTCCTCAAATCCCTAAACTCAGATAATTTAATTTATGATGTCTAAACCTCTGGACCCAGTTGGGAATGGCAGCTCCTTAATTCATAGGGAATAATTTGTACTCCAGATGGAAAATCAGCCTTGCTGCAGGAACCTTTTGAAAGGCTCACTGTTGTGGCAGGCAGCATAAAATTTGGTATTAGCAAATGATGAAAAATAAATCCTCTTTATCACATGTTCCACTGTCATCAGACTATACCAGTCAGAACAAAGAAAAGGTGTCATGTCAGTGTTGCACAACTGCACAATTTTTTGACGCCTGCAGATTCCAAACTCTGAGCACATACCCTTGATGTCAGCATGTGGTTTCTGTCATGCGAACGATAATACCAGCTCTTTGGTAGGAATGGTTCCTCTATGCAGAACAACTTCTGTGTAGTGGTGCTCCTTGCTCACCCCTCCGGCTGTCATGGTGGAGGACCCAGAATGAGAACTCCAAACGGTCCCAGGCATCTTCTGTTCCCTTCTTGAGACTTCAAAAGAGCATTGAACAGTGTTCAGGAGCCTAAACCCCAGACTAAAGGGATGCCTGTCCCTTAGAGCTCCTTTTCTTCAAACACTCCTGAATACAGCACACTGCTGGAGAAAGGTGACCCAACAAGTTGCAAGGAAATAAGGGTGGCAAATTACTCAGAAATAGGAAGCTGGGGGTGACAAGCTCTGGCTTTACACTTTCAGACACAAAAATGAGGGCAGATAAATCCCATTTCAGGCCTTCATTAGGTTTGAGACAGGGTTTGAAGACAGTGGTGTTCTCCTTAGCTGGCGACATACCTTGCCGGGGAAGTGACTGGCCTGCACGCTACGGAGAGCCAGAAGGAGAGCGAAGTAGGGTATGTGTGCTGCTGCAGGGAAACCTTCTCAAAGAATTTGCCTGATGATACATTTTATCTGGCAGAAAAGTATTTTGGGTTGATCAAAGGGTAAACAAATGGCTTTTAACTCCAAGAGCCTGCTGTGCAACTTTCATCTCCTACACAGTCAATAAACCTAGAAAGGGCTGAGGAAACAAGTTGAACACCCCGTGTCCCAGCATCTGGAAATAGTAGCATAAAAAGGGCCAGAAGTGAGAAAGAAATTCCCTGATGGGCCTGCGTCACCTTTATTTTTTTTCCTCTCAAGGGAGTTGAGACATAAATAGCACAAAATAGCATGCAAAAGAGGGGGAGGAGAGGGAGACTTTTCACAAAGGTCAGAGATTTAATTGAGGCAAATGTATCGTGAGGTTACAGTGTTGAAACTCTCTCTCTGGACTGAAGGATGGGAGCAATAGTGTTCTGCAATCTGGGAGAAATACCAGGCTTCAGCGGCAGTTTGTGGGCAACGGGCATGTATGGGGAAGGGGCTGTGCAAATGTTATCGTAAGGATGTGTGTTGTGCAGCAGGAAAGCTTATTCTTACTGGGAAAAGGGTGAACACCAGTGTAAAGACTTCAGTTTTTCATATCTTGTGCACTGTGAAACACCCGTGTGAGACTTCGGGGCTCTCAGCATTCAGCTGCCTCAAGTCTGCTGTGTAGGAGCCTCAGGACTGGTCTGCTAAGCACAGAGGAGCATGATGCCAAAACATCAAAGATGCGAGACCTTCAGCTGTGCATGAAGCAAGTCATGAGCCATCAGCGACCCTTGCTGACAGTAAATTGGGATGGGATACCCCTGCGATAAATAGCAGCACTTCCAAAGAAGGGGAGGCAGGTTTCCTACTCAAATCAATGAATGAAGGTAAAGAGCACCAAAGCACTTTGAGATGTGGCTTCCCACAGTTAATGGTGCTGGATTTTCTGTTGACACCTCTGGAACTGGGGTCATTTGAGGCCTCTGACTACATGGGGAGTGTTTTTGTTGTGGTGGGTTGGTTTTTTTTTTATTTTATACAATGTAAAACTATATGCAAAAGACAAAAGATTTTAATCTACATGGAGTTTCACTGATAGAGAGGTAGTTAGTTCTTTAAGAGATTCTGTCTTTTAGCAGCTGCAATTCTGTACCAGATTATATATATTAACTCTGCTTTTCTCTTCAAACTTTGATATTTGCCATTCCAGTTCAAAAATAATGTAGGAAAAAAAAAACAAACCCCCTACAAAAATTTGAAAAACATTTACTTTGAAGTTGTATTTACACAATTACATCAAATATGCAAATCCTTTTCCACACACAAATTATTGATCTCAGAAACTCTGGCAACTGATTGAGGGTTTTCTTTTTAATCTACTGTATATACTCATATGTGTGCATGGACACAAAATACTGTTATTTCTTCTCACCTTCTTTGCTGGTCATATACATGAAAACAGATCCAATAATCAACCTGCATAAACTTTTAAATCTAACACCTACTGATGATGGCTTAGGAAAATCTTTTTAAAAGGAAACCAACAAAGAAAAACAAATGTAGTCAAGTTATTTTTTAATTACCAGAGAATGAATAACATCTAGAAACATAAAAGATAATTTTTATTGTTGTATCATTAGACCTTGAAAAACAACTAAGCAGATGAGATGGAACAATTGACTAACAGGCTGACAGCTTCATGTGATGAGCTGTAATCAGGGGGGTCACTTCCATGCCCATGTACTGAAGATCAGGAACTCAGTCTCCTTAATTGAAATGCTTAACACAAACAAGCCTAATGCCAAAAACATTTGTATTAGTGAAAAATATTTCTTTCTGATTTTTTTTTTATTTTAACTCTCCATTCTTTGTAATATCACTCATTTTCTTTCTTTGCCAGTTTTGTCCTTTTGTAATATGACCAACATCAGGACTTTTTTTTCCCTTCTGTTTCAAATTATGCTTACAAATGAATAGGCTTGTTAGCTGGAGCTAACAAACTTTTTTTTTTTTCCAGTTGTTTGATCTCTGAACACTCCATTCCTCTTCACATGTGGAATGGGAGAAATGTTGAAGGCAGTGCTTTATTGTTCACTGGTGGTATGGCCTAATTCTCATCCCCTTAGGGTTTGTCTATATTAGGAAAGGAACCTAATCTTAGGACAAAATTGGCCAGCCTCAGCCATAAACCTTCAAGGGGAGGCATCTGAGAAGCAAATATAGGGTTTGCTGTCTTCAGCTGCTGGGAAAGCTGGGCACAGGTATCACTCAGGAGGGCACCATGTCCCAGTGCTGCTCTCCTGAAAGAAAATTCCAATGACTTGGAAGGTTGCCCAGAGAAGCTATGGATACCCCATTCCTGGAGGTGTTCAAGGCCAGGCTGGATGAGGCTTTGAGCAACCTGGTCTAGTGGGAGGTGTCCCTGCCCATGGCAGGGGGGTTGGAACTCGACAATCTTTAAGGTCCCTTCCAACCCAAACCATTCTATGGTTCTGTGACTTCAATGTTTTCACCCATACTGGAGCTGCAGCTTCCATAGTGAGACCGTGGGAAATGCAGGTTTCTGCAAAAGCACCCTGCCCATGCTCATGAGCTGCAAAACCTGCAGAGGTACAGCTTCTCTGACAGGCTGAGGGAGTTAGGCCTGTTCAGCCTGGGGAAGAGAAGGCTGCGGGGTGACCTCATTGCAGCCTTTCAATACCTGAAGGGAATCTACACCCAGGAGGGGAGTAAACTCTTTGAAAGGGCCGACAATAGCAGGACTAGGGGAAATGGATACAAGTTGAAGGAGGGAAGATTTAGGTTGGATGTTAGGGGGAAGTTCTTTACTAGGAGAGTGGTTAGGCCCTGGAACAGGCTGCCCAGGGAGGTTGTGGATGCCCCGTCCTTGGAGGTGTTCAAGGCCAGGTTGGACGGGGCCCTGGGCAACCTGATCTAGTAAATGTGTATGTTTGGTGGCCCTGCCAGGCAGGGGGGTTGGAACTACATGATCCTTGAGGTCCCTTCCAACCCGGGTCATTCTATGATTCTATGATTCTATGATTCTCCACCAAGGTGCAGGGGAAATGGGAGAGCAGGTCTGTTCTCTTCTTTCAGATACTCTGAAGTCACCCTAGTAGGGTTTCAACAGCAATTGTCCCCTTCATGTTGCACAGAGAAAGAGGTGATAACACTGAATTCCTGGAGGTAGGCTTATCTCATGAAGCACATGCCTACAACCTTCCATTGCTGTGGAATGATTACAGCTCCCAGTGAATCCTAAACAAAGCTTCAACAGATGCAAATAAATTGCATCTGCTACTGATTAGTGCCACAAAGCCTGTGATAATCACCACTTCCCTGCCCTGGCAAAATAAAAGGAGAGAAATAGAGCTGTTAAAGATGTTACAAAGAGCATAACAGCAAAAAATATTTCCTTTTATGTGTCTGAACAGTAGTGGTTACTTACAGTAAGAACGACCAGATCTAAAATAAAAGTCTGGGAGAACTTTGCTATCGCCATTTTTAGAAGGTTTGATCTCAGGAATCAGTTTACTTCATGTTCTTCCTGGTTTAATAACTACCTACACTAACTGAAGTATCTACATGTGGCTGCAAGAAACATTAGAGTAACCTGCCTTATAGTATTCTGTATGTCTCCTGAAAAGAAAAGGCAGGGTAATCTCTTTTGTTAGAGATATTTATGCAATCAATATGCAATATTGACAGACTTGGTTAATGTTTCATTGCTGAAGTCATATGTAGACACCTTAGAGAGTGGCCTGGTTTTAACTGGTGCTTCAGCATCCATGACTTTCCAAGGGTACAGGTTTTTCATATGAACTATTGTTTCCATGTGAACTGTTGTTTCCTTAACTTTGAAACCAAACCTTTCATATAAGTACCTGAATACACATTTACATTAATCGGAAAATTCTGACCTCTGCTTTCCAAATATCTAGGTCTTTATTTATGACTAGGTTTAGCTATAATCCAGTTTTCAATTACTTTGTCAGCCATAAACTGTCTACCTCTATTGAATTTCAACTCAATGTAATTTTTCATCTCATATTCCAGGATGCTAGTTATTTTTTTGCATGTGTGCTTTATCTTACTTCACACTTGCAAGACAGTCTCAATGATGGCACTCACAGCTGGGCTGGCAGTACCGAGTATGCATTGCCATGCATAAATGGATCATGGCTGTGAGAAGAGGGATGCATCAGGAGAAAGCAAGCTGCCCTCAATGGCAAGAAATAGATAGATACATACACAAAGACATTTTTTAAAATGCTTCTTATCTCAGGATCACTCTGATAGTCTGTTGTATACACATTTTGGATATTTTTATAATATCTCACTAAGTATTAAATAAGCTTCAAAAAACGCTGTTGCTAGCTATGAGCAGCAGCCCTGCGCATGGACCAGTAAGCTGACACCCACAGAAACATGTCAGGAGCACATATGGTCTCCTACTGCACCAGGTTTTATTCACTCACAAACACTTGCAAGGGGGCACGATGGTAAAATCTCCCCTCCCTGTGCCCTCCTCATCTCACAAATCTGGTAGTTTTGTTTGTCACTTCTTACTGTAAATCTGTCTTGAGACACATGAACAACTGTAATAGTCCTGTTACATAAAGCAGAAAGGTTCTTTGAAACAAAAAAAAAAAGATTATTTTATTGCCCGGCGTTTTTTTCACTATGGGGACAAAAGGCTGACTGCACGGCAGTTTAAGTTAAAGCTATCTTTAAGTTAAAAAACCCCAAACATTCAAATATGAATACAAATTCAATTGTTCTTTTAAACAATGAGTACTTTTTAAAAATGAAACTGTATTTAGACTCCAAGCAAGTTATAAGTAAATAACATTTTTTGAATAAAGACTTTTATAATGCAAAAGCTGACCAAACTTCAGTGATAAACTTCTTTCCTAATGTCTTTATCACATTCCTACAGTATTACTTACAGGTGTCTAAGAATATAAACCAGTTTTTTGCACAGCTATATTACTGCCATCAGTCTTTTTTTGTCCTTAAATAGAGTTGTTTCCATATGTTGTGCTGTAGCACCTTAGGATGTCACTGCCTGAACTACATCTAAGTCTTTATAGATTATGTAAATGTCATCTATATTGGAACCAGAACTAGTAATGTGATTGGGATGCAAAACTGGATGCGCACAGGAACAACTGACATTGCAGTCGTGGTGTACTGCTGGACTAGGAAAAGAAGGAGCTACGAGTTCTATTTCTTTTTGTTCACGCAAAGCCGATATGAACTGAACTTTTGCAGAAGCTGGCATTTTTGGTTCCTCTTGTAGTGCAGGTGCATGAATTGGCACTTTCTTCTAAGCCACATCTAAAAGAAAATCTTGGCTCATAATGAATATTCCAAATTATTAAATTTGACAATAGGTTTAAAATATGCATAACAACTAGCTCCCACCTAGGCATATGTAAAAGCCCATCACGTTCTACCACCAGCCTCGATTTTGCCAGGACAGGCACTACAGAACAAACGAGATGGCCCTATTCCCATGCAAAGAAAATTCTGCACGTAGGCTCTGGAGCTGAAGGTGCTCACTCTTGTGCACAGGAGCGGGGTGTGTGCGTGTGTGCACGGCATGGGCAACATGCCATATCCTGATGTGGGGTAGTGCTGGGTGAAGCATGACGATGATGCTGGATGAAGAACGGATGACCTTCCTCCTTACCGTTCCTGTGCTACATGCTGCTGCTGCATGACTTCCCACCTTTCACAGACAGGTGAAAAACATGAGGTTAACAATACCAAATGACTGAAAGATTGATTGGGCAGAAATACTTCAATGACTTCAGATTTCACATGAAGGAAAAGAGAGAGAGGAGAGTTTGATGTAACTTGCTTCTGGAGGAGACAAGCTAAGGCTTGTTAGATAAACTGCACATAGACAAAGCAGCATGGCTTGCCCATGTTAACTGAAAAGCAGTGCAAGGAAAGCTATTGTTGACTTGCTGCAGCTTGCAAGAAGTGCACAGAATTACAACTGTTTGTAATTGGATTTGCTAGGGGGACTGCAAGAATAGGCACAGGCTAGGTAGCTGTGGACATGAAAGAAATTGTTGGGCTACAGCTCTGGCCATTTACTGAATTTTCTCCATTGTCCAGCCATGATGAGTATATAGGTCGAGACCAAGGGTGATTCACTTCACTTTTGTGAAGAACTGCTGAAGATTTAACAAATTACCTGTCTTTAGTGTCCATTACATGAAGGAGACCTCTTCATTGACAGATTTCTAGATGCTCTGCTGCTATATTGCAGTTTTGGGAGATCATAACTAATTCTTCTTAGAAGTCAGTCACAGAGGAGGGAGCAGAAGCAAGATTTACGTATTCTGCCTGTCATTTACATAATATGAAAAGCATCTGAATTAAAAAAAATAGTATATTTAAAACTTTATGAAAGTACTTTAGTTTGGAAAAAAAACCCAATTATAATAAATGAATCCATTTCCTTCCAACAAATTAGTTTTGAAAGATGTTTCACCATTGTTAAAGAAAATTTCTTTTGAAGACATCTGCAACTCATACTTTGTGGCCACTTTAAGAGGGTACATTTCTCATTCACTACATGCAGCCACGTTTTATGTTAGGTAATACTTTTTTTCTTTTTAGAAAACATTTCTCTTAATTTGAAGAGCATGTATATTGCTTTGTTCTTAACCATGGAACATTTCTCAGACCACTCCAGACCACTTAATTTCCTGTCAAGTTTACCTGGTGGGTTTAATTTCTCGTAGTATTTACTAGGTCAAATGAATGGCACGGCTAGTTCTCAGTTACTCTAGTTGCTAAAGTAGCTTGTGGAGCCATGTGCTGTATGCACCTTACCAGATGACCAAAAGACCAGGGACAGTCTTTTGCCTTTAGTTCTGCTGAATTTAATTATCACTGGACTTTTTCCATGGATAGCTACTACAAAGCAGGAGGGATTTCATAACCCCTCCAAGACAGAAGATGATTTTCAGTGTCTGTTGATAGTAGCTGTTTGCGTAACCTGCTTACCAATGACATTAAAGTTTATTTGACAATGAAGAGAATATTTTCTCACAACCCTAAAATTTTGGATTGCTATGCTGACACCATCCTGTATGAAAATATTCCCATCAACAGCCTTATTCCCAATAATATCCAGTATTGTCTGGTATGGTCAAATTATGTTAATTTATGACGTGGTTTACTGCTTTGAAAACTTGGTATATGACACCATCTGAAAGATTAATATTAACTTTTAAACTGAACTGTAGAACTGACACACAGAAACCCCCATTGGATAATCTCACCCCTCTGCCCTCATTAAGTATTCCTTTAAGTTCTTAATTTCACTGTTCTTGTGGCTTTCGCCTCTCCCCAGAATATGGATTTGGACTGACAGGGGGAATCATTAGAAACATACTGCCTAGATAGACTTCAGGAAATTCTAATATTCCCTTCTATGATAGTACAGCTCCATGGAACAGAAAAGCATTGAACAGTACTACTTGTCACCTCTCCTAGGTTTTCTTGTGGGGTCATGGGGGTTTCACAATGATCCTGCTAGTGAAGGATGCTTGTGAGAAGCACTAATTTGATGAATCTACCAGCTGGGACTTGGGGTCTGTATTTGGAAATAATGGAGTAGGGGTTGTAAATGGTTTGAGTCATCAGCTGGTTCCTGGAAAATTTTCAGCTACTCAGGACAGATTTGTAATGTGGGAATCTACATAATCACTGGCCTTCCGTGTGTCTGAAGATGCTTCTGTTTCTTCTAAGCTCATAACAGCTCAGGAACTTTGACTTCTACTCCCTCTAGATGCTATGCAAACATGTAGCCCGTAACACAATTTTCAACACAGTAGAAATGCAATCACGCTAAGTAAAAGCTCTGTTTACTTGGGCCAAGCTATTCCTGTGACTGGACAAAGTACCTGTGGAAGTTTAAGGCATTTCTGTTTATATTGCAGGTGCAGGGGCTACTTCTGGCATTTCAGCCATTTTCCCAAGCACCTCTGGCACAAGCACTTTCTCACCTTACCAGCATGCTCACAAAGGTAAGAACACATTCACAGATTTCATTTAGCAGCTGCTGGTTTTGAAAATAGCATCAACAAAGTGCAAGTGAACTGAAAATTCCTGTTGTGAATTTTATTGCCACTATTTCTGGATTTCTAAAACTGCTATCAAAAATAATTTAGAATTAATTTTTATTTCTTGGTTAATCAGCAATGCTGTTTTAGTCAGATAGACTTAAAATGAATTTGAACTGTACTCAGTAATGCCAGCAACTAATTTAGCTTATTATTTTTAGCCATACAGAAATGGCACTATGCCTCAGCAAAGCTTAGCTTAGACCGGTGAAAATAATTTAATGCACAAATATGGTCATTCTCTTACTGAGCTAACATAAACAGTTCTCCAGAATGATTATTAGGTTTTAAAAATATGTGAACCTGAAAAGACACAACAGGAACGATGCATTTAATGAGGTACTGACAATGCCAATCTTCCTAGTATTGTCTGGAAACACGATCATGAGGATGATGTTTTCAGAAAAATTAAACTTTTTCATACATTTTAGCATATCTGTCATTTTCTGCATCCTTTTGTGTTTTTCAGTTCTTGCATTCAAATTCTGTTTCTGAATACTTTTTCACAGACCTTATTTTAAATTCACTTTCCAGCCATGTTGTTTTAAGTCCCTGTTACAAAAACATCAGCTCTTCCACAAGTGCATTGTGTTTTCCTTTTTACTGCAAAGGTTTTGGGGCAGCCTTAGTTATCAACAGTCATTTTAGCTCTCATCCCAGTTGTTTATTTTTGCTTATTTGGTGTTTTTTTCTTCTTTTCTAAGCTGTTTCCCAGAATACAGTGTCAGGAAAGCTGCTACTCTTGCTTACATAAAGCTTCCTATATTATTAGCAGATAATGTAATTATGTACACCTCTGCATCTGATGGATCACATAATAAAATATTTTTATGAATACTGTTAACTGATTGTTGCAGCATAAATGTCACAATTTTGAAAAACTGTTTATTAGTTTGCCTTTGAGATGCAACACTAAGTTTTTCAATGCTTAACAAGTCACCAAGACTCAGATCAACTTAATGAGTATGCAAAATGTAAGTGTAGAGCAGACTGCAAACTGTTAACTATTCTCTGCTCCTAAGAGTTGCTCCTTTATGAAAATATTTCTTTGTTTATTCCAGCAGATCTTTCAGGACAAGGACATCTGGCTACAGCTCTTATAATTGCAATGTCTACCATCTTCATAATGGCTATTGCCATTGTCCTCATCATCATGTTTTACATTGTGAAAACAAAGCCTTCTGCTCAAGGTAATTGTTCAGCACATTGAATTTTAGCTGCACATGCTATTTTTAGATAGCTTCTGAGAATAATTAGTGTTATATTTTTATATTCTAGCATGTTGCAAGAGCCACTCAGTAAAGAATGTCGAAGCTCAGGCTAACACACAAGAAGAGAAGAAGGAAGTGCAAGGTATAAGTTGCTTTAGTTTTGCTTTTTCTGTCCAGGAAAACATTGGGCTTAAAATACTCTTAATGCAGTTCTCTTAATTACAGTTTCTCTTTTGAATTGTATAAAATCCATGTGAGTTTACTAAATAATTGTACGTAATGGTTTTTGTAATTCCAGAATGTCACTTAATCCTCTAATAGCAATTTAAAAAGTAGAAGAGAGATTTATGTTTACAGTTAGTTTGCCAAAAGAAGCAGGTCCTGAGACAAAGCACTGGTTTGGAAACTCATTGCCAATTTAAGCTTCTCTAATTGTTGATCTGCAGATAATGTTGTGATATTCACTGAGAAAGAAGAGTTTGAAAAACTTACAGCAACTCCAGCTAAGGCTGTTAAAAGGTGGGTAAAAAAATAAACGTATTTCCAGTTTGGCTGAAGTGGGGAAGGGACATAGTCACGATTCATCCTGGTACAGAGAAATAAAGAACAAATGAGATGGGTATGCTGGTAGTTTGCTCCAGCAGGGAAAAGACTAGATGTCGTAGTAGCCTTTTCCCCCTCCGGTTTCTAAGAGAGGATGACAGATGTTACCAAAGATAAACTTGTGTCCTCCCCAGTCCCTCTGTGACCAGTTCATCAGCTCTTGGGGCTCCATCTCCTCTTCTGAGAGGTCTGGTTTCGGGACCCGAGTGCTGCTCTCACATACATGCCCTTAAGTAAGGTTCCCCTTCACTTTAGGCAGGAGGGGTAAACATAGCTGCTCCAGGCCTTAAGGAAACTCGGTATGGTAGTTTTCCTCGCCTTGTGTCTGCCTGGCAGCCAAACCTGGCAGAGTAACATGATTAAGGTCAGCTAAACACTGTCTTCAGTTGGAAAATCCCTCTATAAAAGGATTCTTGGAAGTTATGTATGAGTGTGTAACTTGGTGGGCATTGTACGTATACCCTGGGCAGGTGAAGGCAGTTACATTCACAGGATTTCAGAGGAAAGGCATTTAAAAAATGGAAGACACTTTTATACCCATTATTCTAGAACAGCAAAAAGGAAATGATTGGAGTCAAACCCATGAGAGGCTTCACGAAGACAACCGTATACTTTATCTTACAGTGAAAATGATGCATCTTCTGAGAATGAACGACTTTTAAGTCGTAGTATGGATAGTGATGAAGAACCTGCAGTTGACAAACAAGGGACTCCGGAGAGGTGCTTGTTATCTTTAGTGCATTTGGCCAGAGATAAATCTTCTGCAAGCAATAAATCAACTGGGGTAAGGCTATTTTGAGATTTTAAAACTGAGAGCATTTTTCTGTGTTTTGTTTTGGTTTTTTTTTAAGAAAACAATATACAAACTATAAATGCATTATAGTGCAGAGCAGATTAATTTACAAGGGCTTCTCCAGACAAATTTATTATAGAATCTCCTTTGCATAGTGACATATATATGTACATATATGTTTAGGGCTGAAAAAACAAATTTCCTACAAGAGTAATAACTTTGCTTTTTTAAGTATTACATTTTATAGTCTAAAGAAAGAAAAAACAAGTAACAGCAAACCCCCAATGTAGCTAATGCTAATATAACTAACCCCAATGCCACATTTGCCACAGAAAATCCAAGATAGAAAAATAATGTAGCAGCATGGCTGGATTCATACAACAGCATAGTGTCTGGGTACCTTGACCCAGTAGTATCAGTATTTCCACAGCACAGGCTTTTCAGTGATATCCAGTGTTGTTCTTGGTTTTTGTGTATAATTTTGAAAAAAACACACGTGCTTTGAAGGTCACTTCTGTGCTCTGAAGGACACTGTAAATCCACTGTTTGTTTTTCTGTGGAAGGCCTTCACTTCTTCCTGTTGAGCAAGTACTGTGCAGGGCATTTTATTTCACTTGGAGTATTTCAAGGCATAGTTAAGGCCACCCTTCACCCACACTAACATTTTAGTTTATATTAACATGAAACTATCCTTAAAAAGAAGGTGTCTGCTCTGATATTTTTTATGTTTTTAGTAATTAAAAAATAATTTAAAAGCGACAATAGATAGGAAAAAATCACACCATCAATATCAAACATCATATAACTTTTTAAGAATAAAAAGGTTTGAAAATGCATCTTCTCACGTTTTAAATTGTTGGGATGGTTCAGATCAAAGTTTCTAAAATACCTCATTTTTCAGGTGAGACGAGACACACTGTCTCAACACCAGAGAAATGGTTTTTTTAGTTGTAGACAGTTATGACTATCTGAAAATAACTTACTACTCTAATGCTCCTATTTTAAAATTATTTTTTATGACGTTTCTCTAAATATCCAATGTTATCAACTTCTGCATTCATTTGTTTGAAATTGGGTAACGCAAGTTTGGGTAGGCATGAAATCAGAACGTTTGCTAAGAAGTGGCTTACCTTCTAAAGACCATATATAATAGATACATTCTCTAGGGTGATTTAAATAGATAGCTCATAAGCACATCTGAAGCATGAAGTATTTGTTGCAGACCTTCTGTTCTAACATACTCCTCATGGACTGAAGCCTGCTGACAGGGCTGAAGACAAAGTTTTAAATGAAAGTGGAGATTGTATCAAGATCCTCCACTCCATACCTAAGATTTCACAATTAAGCCAGTTGCCAGAAATTAGAAAATAAGTAATTTGCTGCAGGATGGAGATTAAGTAGCTGAGGGACAAGGGTAAAGAAAGTTGAAGGCCTGCTCTTATCCAAGTCTGCTCCTTCCTAGTTAAAACAAAAACCATTATGCAATGAACTACCACACAGAGGATGGTCAGGCTCAACATCACTTGTTCTCAGCATAAGTCCTACAAATCCCCCGTCTTCTGGGTCTGGTAAAAAGCGCATCCTGCATAATTCTTCATGGGCATAGAATTATTTAACCTCCCTCCTTGCCCTAAAAATGAGAGGAGAATGCAAATAAGCATCCAATACTTTGCTTAGGAGGAGTTTTAATAAATCTCATTAAAAGAAAATTTCCTGTTTACAAGGCTCTGAAATAGCTAATCCAAGCTTACAATTGCAACACAACCCATTAAGCACGTGTAAATTACAGCAAGAATACGTGAACAACAATTGGTGTCTGCATTGCATTGCCCTGCGGTACAACACACTTGCGCAGCGTCTGCGCCTGCAAGACGGCCTTTGGGAGGAGCAGCCACTCTGTGGTCTCCGGCTGCGAGTCTATTAATCCAAGTCATGGATGTGCCTTGCCCTTCAGAGCCCGAATAAAATGAGGAAAATCTTTCCACAAAACAAAATACTGAAAGCAGAGCTTTTTTTTTTCTCCAATCTGGTTTGCAGTGAAAAGTGGCAAATTTGTGGAGATAATGCTACAGTCCTATCAAAAAGAGAGCTTTTCAGAAAGCTCAGTCCTGATGAGAACTGGCAGAGGGATGACAGTCCCTGAGAACTCATGACATTTTGACATTTGTTTTCACTCCACATTGGATCCAAAGCCAAACCTTGAGAATATTTTTGCTAAATTAAACTATATTTAAATGTCCATTTTCAGCTTAGAAAATGACAGGTTTTTGAGTTTCTCCCTTGTCAAAAATTACTAGAGCACCCTGGACCTCAGATTTCCCCTGTCCAAAGCTTCACTGATTTTTCTTTTTTTTATATATCTATCTGTAGAATGTTTCAGATTCAACCAGGCAAAATATCATTGAAAATACAGTTAATTGGGAATGCACTAAGCGGTTCTGTGTCAAATGACAGGAAGGAAGATCCCCTCCTATACAGTCCTCAGATCACTGGAAGAAGGCAATTTCAGTCTGAATTTAATTCCCTCCACCCAGTCCTATCCTGGTTTACCTAGATATCCCTGCATTAGTTGTCTGCATGTGTGGTATTGAATTTGTCCTCATTGTCAGGAGTTCGCTTCAGTCTGAAAGAGAAATAAAATATACAAACACACACTTGGACCAGAAAAGTAATTGATCTAAAAAAAGACTAGAAGATACAAAGAAAGGTCTCTAGCAGTGGGAAGTGAAATCAGAAGTAAGTTTAAGTAGGTTTATGCTTCCTGGAAGAAGTGCTGGAATCTTCAAAGGGGACCATTGAGGACTTTATGTGATAACCCCCTAGTGCCATGAAATGAAGATCTCCCACAGGTTTTTTACTGCTGTCTGCTAATTGTTTACTCCTGTGACTGAAAAATTAATGCAATAAAACTCTTCTCATTTAGATTCAAAGTCGAAGGAAAAAGATACTTGACGTGTATGCTAACGTATGCGATGTTGCAGAAGGTGAGTGCACAAAACTTGCACCTATACCAACAACATGAAATTAGATCACAAACGCTTATTATAAAATAAGAGAGGCCTCTGCTTTCCTATGGAAAGGAGGAAGCCCCAATCCAGAAAAGACACGCTGTAGGTAGATTTGTACTCACTTGCCAGGAAGCCTTGGGGTGCCCCGACCCCAGAGGTGTGTAGGGTGGTCTTGGCTGGAGCACACCATGGCTCCTCTGCAGGTGAGTGCATGGGCTTCCTTCCGATGGCGAGCAGGGAGAGTTGTGTTGGGTCACGATGGGACACGCACGCAGACCAAGTTCTGGAGAAGCACTCTCGCACTCCCCATCTAGAGGAAACATGTTTGATTTATTTGTCTAGTCTCTTGGGCAACAGATAGAAACTAGTTCCAAATATGAAAGTGTGATTTGGGGAGGGTCAGGATTGCATTTCAGAAAAAAAGTCTTGACCTATGCTGCTTCTGTAAATGCTGTCCCGCTCCCTATGACAAAAAATGGAGTTTTCTAGTAAGTCAGTGTTTTAACCCTCTTTAGCACCTGACTAGCTGGACTTTTTCTGGCAGAAGAGACATGAATTAATTTCCCTGCAGAAGGCAAGACTGCATTGACTTCCCTCCACATACACTTTCTGTGCACGTGTGTGCGTGTATGTACAAAGTTCCTGTGATTCGGGGAGCTCCATCTCCCATCAACTTACTGCTGTTGAGTATGAAGTAGGAAAACTACAGAAACAAAAGACTGCTTATTTGTGGAAGAATGCTGTAGCTGATTCTCTGCTCTGTTCTGTGAGCATGAATACAGAGAAAAAATGTCGAGGAGGAGATAGCTTTTTCCTCACAGGATGAATGTTAAATCCTCTCTAGAGATTCAGTGACAGTAATGACAATCAAGCACCTGCAGGGACTTTTATGCTTGCAAATATCTGGCATCATTGCTTCACCTCACTCCTCACATTCCTACAGGGCAGCTTTCAATTGCAGAGATGTTACAGCAGCTGCTGGTGACAGACTGAGGGAAGGGTCAGAGCTGTCTCTCGAGCTCATACACTATGCCTGACGTGCAGAGGTGTATTAATGGAGCTGTTCCCTAGGGATATGGCTGCAATGTACTTTTTCTAACAGCTAGTAAATTGTTGAAGGAAGGGGCAGTGCCATGGGAATTCACAGAACCCATCTATTACTTCTTTCCCAGACTTTTTACCCTAATTATTGTACCCTGCTGTCACTGGGAAGAATTAATTTGGTAATATACAGTAATAACTTTGGAGCTAGACATACCTATCAAAGACTATCTCTTTGAGATTTTAGCTGTACTTATTGCTAACAGTATATACTGTAGTACTTTAATAGATATAATATTGAATAGTCAAGACTTGTGCACAGAGCCATCTGACAATAAACACCTCACTTTGCAGGTCTGAGCCCTACAGAGCTGCCGTTTGATTGCCTGGAGAAGACCAGCCGAATGCTCAGCTCAACCTACAACACAGAAAAAGCCATCGTGAAAACGTGGCGCCACCTCGCTGAGAGCTTTGGACTGAAGAGAGATGAGATAGGTGGTATGACAGATGGTATGCAGCTATTTGATCGCATCAGCACAGCAGGTTACAGCATCCCAGAACTGCTAACTAAATTGGTGCAAATCGAGAGGCTGGATGCTGTGGAATCCTTGTGTGCAGATATCCTGGAGTGGGCACAAGCGATGCCTGCTCCTGAGCCAGCAGGAACATCCTGACATGCCTGCCTGGGACCTGCGCTTCCACATTGCCCACAAGAACCATGATTCCAGCAAGCACCATGTCAAAGACATTGGACAAAAAAACAGCGATGTCTCTTCTACATAATCGCTCCCAATAACCAGCGGGAAGCTCTTTTGACTTCTAAAGAAGTGAAGTTACACATCTACCAAAACAAGAGCAGAAGTCTCCCAAGAAGCTTGGTGTGAAACATGTCATTAAACAAAATGGTCATGTTAAGCAGTTACTGATAATAAGCGGACACACAAACAACCATTTTGCGGCCTGTGTGTGCAGATAACCCTGCTGATACCCTCCTGCCTGGCCTTCAAGAAAGCCATTGAATTGCTTTCTGAAAATATTCCTGTCTCTTGGGACTTCATTCAACAATTTCATAGTTACAGTCAAAAGCAGTGCCACAGCTACAGTATCAATTAATACACATTAGGCACGTACATTTCTATCGGCTCTAACACATTTAACATGTAACCAGTTTCATTTTCTATACTTGCTAAGGGTTTGTTGAATCTAGAAGTATGTGCATAGGTGTATATACACAGTCCTCAGATTAACTATGCTACATAAAAAAAACGAGTCAACATAATTTACAGATTGAAGTGCTTCAAAATGCTGTACGTAATACATGTAAATGCACTCTTGGTCCATACTCACATTTCAGAAATTGTAAATTCAGTTACTGCTGACTTGCTCGGTTAGCAAACGGGCAGTGAAAGTTGGCAGTCACTCTTTGTAAACTGAGAGCAACAAGTTCTTCTCTGCCATTACAAAATAAGAAGCAACGAAACCAGCTTGTCCACTGCCATGAAAAATGTATTTTTCCATTAGTGACATCTGGATATCAAATTATATTCCAAGCAGAGGAATTTCAGATAATATTGGTGCACATTTGACGCTAAGAGCAAAAAGAGTCCAGTTCTTTAGAGACACTTCAAATTTAGAGGAACAAGTGTTTTTTAAATACTATACTCCTGTAAATGTAGACCATGAGCATGGAGTCCACATGTGAAACCCAACTCCTCTGAAGGTAAAACATTATTGTGAGTTTGTGTACAACAAAAATTGTCCTGTTTTTTTTTTTTTCCCTCTTAACTAATCTCTGATTTTCCTCCTTAGAAGTTCTCTAAAACTTGTACAGACCACAAAGCAGTAGTTGTTACCAAACCAATTGGCTTAATTTATAGCTAAAATGAGTGATGACAGATTTCAACAAGTGCAACCCCTAAATTAAGAGACATGTCAGTTACAAAGCAATACTTTTTAAATTCCAAAAATGCATGACTGAACAAAATGCTATGAAAAATATTAATGATAACCCTGAAGTTAACAACCAGTATGCCATCACTTAGTAACTAGATCTTATCTATGATAGTATCATAATTGTGCAGAACATTTAGTATCACCTTTTAACATCTGTATTTACTATCTTTTCAGCACCTGATTTGTATAGCAGAGGAAGTACATACTGCAATGTAAAACCTATCCTTCTCTTTATTCTTCCTCCACCATTTCATTCATATCATAACACACTCTTCATTAATTTGCATATGCCAAATTTGCTGAGAATTTTTACTTTTGTTTTAAAGGAAGCTGCAAACTGCATTTATTTGAACATTTAACCAGCTAATCAATGTTTAATTCTTGCTGTCTTGAAATCAATGACAAATTAATGCAGATTTCAACAGGCTTCAATAAGATTTATAGATTTCCTGGCAACTCAGCATCTTCAATAAGCTTTTCAAGAGCCTGAATTTACAGTTTAGGACTATTGCTACTAAAAAAAAGTAAAGAAAAAAAAAAGAAAATGGTAAGATTCTACTTTTTCTTGTGCCAGTGTGTAACTACAGTGTTATTCAGTGGACTGCCTCCCCTATTTCATGTTTCTTTTAATAGTATATACCATTTATTTGTTTAAAAGAAGATACAGGAATCCTCTTTTTTAAGTTTATTGGGCCTTGAAAAGTTAGGGTCTTGAAATCAATGGTGCCAATGTGAACACAGACTATTTAACATTATTTTATTTAGTATACAGTATTTTTATTGATATACAAAAGATGTACAGGAATTAAAAAAATTCCTGTAGATCTTGACAAAGCTTTCTTTCTAATAATTTTGTTTAATGCTGTATATATAACTTATTATATTGTAAAATATGAACATAAAATATGCTAATAAAAGAAAGAGGTCAAACAGTTTTATTAGCCATTTCTTTGATTAAATCATACGTTGACTTATAAATCGGTAATTAAATGAGTTAGCCAGGGGCTAGTAGGCGCATTCCTTTAGAATCATAGAATCACTAAGGTTGGAAAAGACCTCAAGGATCATCAAGTCCAACCCAACACCACCTAACTCACTAAACCGTGTCCCTAAGCACCACATCTACACGTTTCTTGAACACCTCCAGGGATGGTGACTCCACCACTTCCCTGGGCAGCCTGTTCCAATGCCTGATCACTGTTTCAGTGAAGACTTTTTTTCTAGTATCTAGCCTAAACCCCCCCTGGCACAACTT
>NW_010109432.1:0-228 GCF_000699245.1 Pterocles gutturalis
TTCTCCCCCTTGCTTCCTGGGCAGGTGGGAGAGGGAGAGGGGGAGCCCCCGGACGCTGGAGTGGGGCTCAAGTGCCCGGCCAGGACCGCCCCCAGGAGCTGAGACTCTGCACGTGGGCGTGCGGCTGGCATCAGCACGGCGCCTTTCATCCCGGGTCCTGGGACGGTGCAGCGCTCGCCTGCGGTGCCGGGGAGGGACATGGGGGGGGCAGGGGTGTACCCCAAACCA
>NW_010109433.1:0-4210 GCF_000699245.1 Pterocles gutturalis
TGGACGCCCACCTCCTCCTCGGTGAGTGCCGCCCCGGCTGGGCTGGGGTCGCCGGCCGGGGGGGCAGTGGCCCCGTCAGGCAGGGCGCGGGGCAGGTTTCCTTCTCTTTGGCCTCAGGTGCTTGTGTGCCGGTGTCGAGACAGGGAAACGGGGGGCCTGCGGCATGTGGTGCTGCTCCCCGCAAACCACCGCACTGGTGCTGCGGCTCGCTATCGCGACAGTCTGTTTGGTCGTTTTCTGATGCCGTGTGTGTCCGGGCTTTGCAGCTGTACGGCGTTATTTGCAAGTGGTTGGGCTGGCTGGACAGGTCAATAGTGGTAACTGGCTTTGAATTGACCAAATGGGTTTGAATTGACCAAAAGGTGCTTTTGGTTTGGACAAAAAGATATATTGAAATGTTGTAAGTGTCGTTAATAATAGCAAAACTAATACAGTTGATGATTTGCTGTTAAATTTATGATGAGAAGCTTTGTAGTTCTGTCTTCTAAAACTCCAGAAATCCCTTGGAATACATCCTTCATGTGAGAACAGAATATAAATAAAAGTCAGCATTTTTATATGGAGGTTGCTTGTTGGCCAAGGTGCAATCACTTTTTAGGATTTTAAGATTTTAGTGATGTGGGCTCTTTTAAAATGGTGCCAAATTTAATGCTCTGTAGTTCTCATCAGGAAAACTTCAGACTGTTCAAACATGTTTTACTTATGGTAAAGTAACAGTTCTAGATCAGAAGTTTGCAGAACATACTGAAACAACAATTCTAAATAAAAAGTTTGCAGAAGTCGACTTCTTCGTGTTCTCACAGCAGATGCTACTCCCTTTGCAAACAAAGCTTTAGCAAAACAGGTCTTTCATGTAGCATTTCCTCTGATTAAATTCCTTTTTTTTCCAAGTGAAAAATGATTCTGTTGAACTTTCTATCTGTTTCTGCTAATGATGAATACATCACCTCTTAGGATTATCTGTAACTGCAATAATGATGAATGTATTTGTATTTCTTAGTGTTCTGTATGTTTTGCAGTTTAAATGGAAGCTGTAGTGTTGGAGTTTCTTGTTTGTTTTGTTTCTGAACCATTCCAGCATTATCCATGTTTGGAACAACGGTTGGTCTGTATGGGATACCCTGGTGTAAGAAATCCCTGCTGTTAACTGTCTTAATGTCAGTTATTGGAGCTTCCATGGGAATTCTAGACACAGGTAAGGGACCACGTGGTCCAATAGTTCCTTTATCAAACCAATAGGAAACTTCAGGCTCCCCAAAATGTGCTGATATTTCATGTGACACATCTTGAGTTAAGAGAGGAGCTGTTTTACTTGGCCAAGGTTCTTGGATTATTCTGGTCCTGAGACTTCCAGTGTTTATGTCTCTGCAGCTGGCCTGCCCTAAGGGGCTGGGGGGCTGGGTATCTCTCGCCTCCTGGAGAAGATCAGTACACAGTTCAGTGGGCAGTTACAGGTGTAAAGAGTGTCACCTGCTCTTTAAACAGTGTTTTTGTTAAGTTACTCATCTACAGGAAGCTAGCTGGGTTACTGTTCATTAGTGCCAGCTGGAACTAAGTCATGAGCAAGCCCGGATGTTTGAGAGATTGATTCTCAACAGTTGCTGTGTTGGAGAGTTGGCTACCTAAACCTGGCCATGTGGCGTTCAGGGAGTCACAGCAGACATCTGCTGCCATAGCTCACTGATGGCACCATGTTGTCCATCTCCCGGAATTAAGGATTGAATTGCTGCCCTTGGTCAGTCTCGCTTAGGTGTTTGGGAGTACAAATTTATTCTGTGCCCCAAATTGTAAGTCTGTGGCATGTGCACACTGCAAACAGCCTGGAAAAAATGCTTTTGCTGGAAATCTGTTGAAAACCAATTTCTTAGTGGTGGCTCCTTATTGGAGGAAGATGTACTGGTGAAGTTGGAGAGCAAATGTCTATAGGTGTGGTTGGATAGGTCAGTTATACCAGAAGTGTGAAAAAGAAATTTCCAGAGAAATTAGTTAATTGGGCATGGCTTAGAAAGGATGAGCTAGGACGGCTGTGGCAAGCAGTTTGGATCAGGAGGCAAGGCCACGGCACGAGGCTCAAGTACAGTTAGAGATGACTGGGTAATGCTGGTGTACTTTCAGATGGGGACCAGGAAACAACCAAAAATACGTCAGTGGTGGAGTGTTTTGGTGTTGCTGTAGAAGGTGGTGGTGAAGCCGCAACAGGTGCCACTCACTTGGCACCTCTCTAGTGACATGCCAGTACTGTGCCAACTTCCGTAGCTTACTGAGAGAGCCTGTGGTTACTCACTAGCCAGCAAGGTATGACTGGGTCGGGTTGACCAGCTTGAGGGCAGGCTTATTTTTAAGAGCTGGCTAAAGAATTAGCCTAGCTATCCAGTCAGCTCTGGAAGCATCCCAGCCAGGGCCTGGTTTCAGTGGCTCTGCTGGTAGGTGACAGGGGAGCGATGACAGCAGGTGTGAACCATCTGCCCTATCTCTGCAGAGCTTGAGGGAGCCCTGCTAACACTGAAGAGGGTGCGATGTAGTATCCAGCAGTGAAAAAGGTGGTTTTCATGGTATGTGGCACTTGGTTTAAAAATTCTTCATATGGGAAAATCCAGCTGGCTTGTTGTAAAAATGCCTTCAGTGGGCAGGTGTGCTGCTTGGAAGTTAGATCTTTGAGGCAGAGAGACTTTCCAGCAGGAGAAACTAAGAGTAAGGCAGTAGAGTGTAACTGAATTAATTTGGAAGGGTGTTAGTGCTGCGTGACAAGGGTTGCTGTACTGTTGCAGAGGAATTTAGTTACTGTTCTTATTTTACTGCATTCTTCTCGGGGACTAAAAAATGTCTCTCCGAGATCTTGTTTTCGAGCATTTCTGTTAATCTGAGGTGTTGTAGTTTGGTCTCTGCAGTGGTATTATTGTAAATCTTTCTCCTTCTGGAAAGCCATTTGAACACAGTTGGGGTAGTCCCAGCCCACAAAAAGCAAGTGGTTCTTGTTTCCTGGGATGTTGTGTAAGGAGGCCTCTGATTCTTAGCACTGTGCATTGTTGCTTTTAAAGCTTACAGAAGTGCGAAGCAGTTAAATTTGATCTTTTGAAAAAAGGCTGAAAAATGCTGCAAATTGTCAAGTAGGGTAATTAAATACAGTCATTGTTGCAGGATTAAGCCAGTGTGGGGCCCTTCATTTTGACTGCTGTGAACACCCTCCTAAAGCTCAAGCAGTCATGTGGGGTTAAGGTGCCTACAGGCAGAACTGCAGTTAACTACCATTTTGCACGCTGTGTTTGCTAAACCTGGTATTACTGCAAATTGAATTAATAATACAGGTTATGGTTTGGTTTGGTCTTTTTTTTTTTTTTTTTCCTAGACCAATATCTAGTTTCAAACTAAAATGACTGATCCTTCTCTTTCTGATCTGCAGGTGGTAATGTACTGGCACTGAATACCTGGGGAACAGAGGCTGGGCCACATTTGCAGGCCTTACACTTCAGTTTTGCTGTTGGTGCGTTTGTGGCTCCGATCCTGGCTAAAATGGCCTTGGGAGGCTCCGAATCTAAAGACCTTGCAGTAGCTGAAGAGACAAACGGGTCTGTCCCAAGGTCTGTGCCAACAGCATCAGCTGCATCAGCTGCGTCAGCACTGAAACACCATTTTGGTGCAGATTTTTTGTGGTCCTATGTTGTCATAGGGACCTATCTTCTTTCTGTTTCTTTCTTCTTTTTTATTTTGTATTCAAAGGGCAGCTTGGCTCGAGACAAATCAAAGGCTTCTATGCAGAAGTGTGTGTTTGCCAAATACCACTATGCCCTTATTGTTCTCCTGTTCGTGTTCTTCCTCTTCTACGTTGGAGCGGAGGTCACTTACGGCTCTTACATATTTACTTATGCAAAGGTCTTTGCTGAGATGAAAGAAAATGAAGCAGCTGCTTTGAATTCTGTCTTCTGGGGTGCATTTGCTGCTTGTAGAGGAGTAGCAATATTTTGTGCTGCTTGCTTGTACCCTGGCACCATGATCCTGCTGAGTATCATAGGCTCTGCTGTCTCCTCGTCGTGCTTGGCTTTCTTTGCGAAGTACTCAACCGCGCTGTGGGCTGGCACCGCTGTGTATGGCGCGTCAATGGCTACCATCTTTCCCAGCGGCATCTCCTGGATAGAACAGTACACGGTCGTGCAAGGAAAATCGGCTTCTCTGTTTGTGATCGGCGCAGCGCTGGGCGAGATGTGCATTCCTG
>NW_010109433.1:4241-29354 GCF_000699245.1 Pterocles gutturalis
TCAAGGCAGGTTTCACCATGTTCCTGTGGTGATGTACACTGCCGTGGTGACTTCTGCAATGACCGTTGTGCTCTTCCCTCTGATGTACAAATTGGCCACCTGTCCCAGGGAGAGCGACTTGAAAGAAGTGAGTGAGAGTGAGGACCGGAAAGCTTTGTTGTCAAACTCTGGGCTTAATGAGGATGAAGAGGACGAGGAGGATGCGGGAGAGTGGAACGAAGCAGACTTTGAGGTAATAGAAATGAATGACACGCTGAGAAACTCTGTAATAGAGACCTCCCGTAAGATACCAGGAGACTCTCCAGCCGAAGTCTCTCTCCAGCCCCATCTGGATGATGTATTGCACGATTCTCCAGTGGTTGCTGGTGACTCCCCTGGGAGAAAAAATGTGAATGTTGACCGGGAGAAGAATGATTAAAGTAAAAGCTGACTGTCTTCTTTTTAAAGGGAAATGCAATTGAATGTAGCTGTTCTTGTAAAGTGGTTCAAGAATCCTTTCATAGTGGCGCAGAGCTCGACGTGTTCATTTCTATTTGTCTGGCCTTTTCTCCTCTTTCATTTTGAGTCTGCAGCCATGCATCTTGGGGTGGGAAGTCCACGATGATGAGCATGGGGTAATGTAATAAAATGTATAGACTACACCAAAAAGGTTAAACCATGAGACATTTTCTAAATATGAGGCATGCATTTCAGTAATAGGTGCTGTAGTAAGAACTAACTAGGAAAGAAGGGGACTGCTCAGACCACTTGCTTTTTTGGGGTGGGTGGAGGCTGCAGTTCTGAGGTGCTTAGTCATAAAATGTTTTCAGGGGAGAGAAGAATCTGTTATCTGTGATGCTGAACTTACTTTCTTATCTCATGAAAGAAGAATGTGTCTACTGCATTGAAAGTTTGTGTGTGATGTAAACCAGGAAATCAAATCAGATTTCGGGTGATGTCCGGTGGCTGTAAATCAGATAGTCTACTGGCAAACTATATAATTTCCCAGTTTTGTCACTAGGATGAGAAAAAAATTAAAAATTCATTTTTCAGAGTGGAAGCATGCCTCTGGGTCATTTAAAAGCGGTGTTATGGGAAGGGCATACAAAATGGGTCATATTAATCTGCTGTAAGGCTTAACTCTGATTTACTAGTTAAACAGTGGTGACAAATCAAAATAGTCTGAAGTACTTGTGATTGTACTTGCAATTTTAATTACTGCACTACCATTGAAATCAAGAAATGTATGAAGAAGACAAAATCATATATAAACAGATTACTTAATATACGATACTGATGTAGAGCTGTGATATTTTTAAGGTGGTTGTTTGAATTAAGGTTATAACAGCTTTTCTGGCATCCTGTGCCAAGACTTTAACATAGTGATGTGTTAAAATGAAAACTTGAGAATTAGCTAATTATTGATGAGACAATCCTTTCAGGTTGTTCTGTACAATCATGTGCCCCTTGCCAGTGGGATTGGAGCCATTTGGGTTTTTCTTTCTTTGGGTGATGACTTACAGGCAGATTCTCCCTAGAGGAGCAGCAGTGGTTTGTAGGTTCATTGCTGCTAAGCAGGAAAGGCTGGGAAGGACCAGTCATGCCAGTGAGCCCTCCCCAGGAAGAGCAAAAAAAAGCAGTAGCTGTGATGGCAATTTGTCTACTTGAAACTCCAATTTTATAGGTTATGTGATTTTTTTTTAAGGCTGTGTGATCAGATTATGCTCATCTTTGGGGTTTTTTTACTTTGCACTTTTATTAGTAATTTTTCTTGCAAAGAAGTTTAATTTACTAACAAAAGAGCTCTAGATGTAGCATAGCACAGAATTTTACATGTTCATTATATTTTCAGGTCTTTTTTGTTCCCTCGCAACCTAGAACCTCCTGGCTTTTTCCTTTCTTCTGAGAAGTTAGTAAGAAGCAGGAGTCAGCTTGTAGTGAAAAATGCATAATTTTTTTGCACCTTGCCATGTTGAAGGGCCCCCCCCTCCCTCTGCTGTCAGCATGTAAATGCCATTATGGTTTTGTCAGTTTCTTTTTTTTTTTTCTTGTGTGATGTGCACTGCTGTGGCATCTTTTCCAGTGCAATGCATGAACCTGCACTTTAAAATAGGGCCTTGTTTCACTTGCTATACAAGGGTTCTCTTCTTTGCTTAAAGTAATGGTAAAAGCTTTTAAATATCAGGCCAAATCCTGTTCCAGGTACATGCGACAGCATTTGTTCAACAGGAGTAAAAGTTCGGCTGGCTGTGTGTGTTTAGTTTCATGTGATAACAACTGAGGTGGTGACTTCAGTGAGGGCAGGTTAAGGCTGCATTTCTTCAACTTTCCTTTCCCACCTTTTTCCTCCTGCACTCCCCAGTAACTGCTTTGTGTGGGGAACACGATAACTGCTTCTGCTTTGCTTCTGTGGGAGGGCCTTGCCCCCTCCCTCCCAGCAGGCCACAGGTTTTCTTTGGCAGAAACTGGGTTTGTGCAGGACAAAGAACAAAGGATACGGAAATGGTTCTGCGGCAGCTCCCTGCTGTAACTGCAGTCCAGAGGCTGTACCTGAATGGACAGCGATATAAAAAAGTTTCCCCATACCTGAGATCATGTTGCCAGAAGAAAACTAGTTTAAGAACTGCACCTGGCAACTAGGAAGATTTTAATAATCCTCTGTTAATATGCTGATTTTTTGGAGTGAAATTCCAAATTGGAATGTCCTGCATGTAAGATTGTTCTCAGGGATAGTTTACATGTTTTGCATAACGAAGTACTAAAAAAACCAAAAAATGTAGTGGGAAGTATGCTGTAACCTCTTTGAACCTTAGCTACTGATTGCTTATACAGACACACTTGTTTTTGTTTGTGACTAACGTCTTCCCAACAAATGTAAAAATATTGTGCAAAGATTTATTTTTTACCAGCTGTATTAATTCCTGCTTGAGTCACTTGAATTCATCTCTCTTTTCCTCCTTAAAAGCAGGAGGTCGGTGTAGTAGGAATGGAGCAACAGCCTGGAATGCCAAGGCAAGGGTGCAAAAAGCAGTGGCAGGAAGAGAGTGGAACTCATACTTAACTTGAATGGTACCGTTGAGAACCACATCTGATTGATGCATGGAGGCCTTGGCTGGATGAGGTCTAAATTTTGAGTCATTTTAGCAAGTGCTTAGAGCCTTCCCTGTCTTAATTCTGGACTCAAACTTGAAATGGAGTATACCTGCAGAACTTCTTTTCCTTATCCCCTAAAAGCATGCTATTGAAATAGCAGGGGCTGTCTTTTCATGAAAATTAAATGTTTAAAGCAGTTTAACATTAAAACAGATCTGGGATATTTCCAACAATAAGTCCAGCTCACAGCAGTTCCAAACATCCTTGATGTTCAAGGCTGTAGCTTTCCTAGTTCTTGGCTTCTGGTGTTCCTCAAGGCTTGTTTTGAGACAACAAATGTTGGTTTTTACATGTTTAAATTTCCTTACAAAGTAAATTGCTTCCTGGCACATACAGTTAAAGTGAGGATCTATTTACAGTGCTTTTTAAGTTACAGATCCTTCAGAAAGCTTAAACACTTAAACTGACATGTTATGGGTTGAAATTACAAGTAAACTGTGTTACTTTACTATTGCCTTGCTTATGCTAGAAGAGTCATCTCTGTGTTGAGGCTGAGAACTGTGGTCCATGGATGAGGTTAGAAATCTGAATTTGTTAAGAATTCTATTTTGTCCATAAAGGCAGGACTGAGTTGAAGATGAGCACTTGCCCATTTACTCCAGTGTTAAAAGTAACCTCTTGCAGTTAAGCGTCATTTAGTATTTTTATTTATCCCTGAAGCACTGCCAAATGCTGGATCCTACCACAAGCTAACACATTAGTCATGGCATTTGCACTTCTGTACGTGACCACTGCTAGAATGCAGGAGTAGACAAAGGTTGTGCCTTGGTGGTTTTTTTTTGTTATTTTGCATAAAAGGGCATTTCAAGCTGTGTCTGTTCTATTATATATTGAATAGTTTTTATTCTGTGTGGTGTGGGTTTACATTGTACTGTATAATGTGAAAGTTAACAGACCGACTTCTATCTTGAATGTAATAAATTCTTAACTGAAGAAGGCACTCAGGTTCCTTGATGTAAATAAAGTTTTCTTCTATTTTTCAAAGCTACTCTGGACTTCCAAATTTAAAAGTTACTCATATTTTGACTAATGGAAATGTTTCTCTTCTGGTTTGGGGAAGGCCTCCAAGAATTGATACCAGGGCTTTAGATCCCAAAGCTTAAGCTGGAAACTGAATTGTGCATCATTCTTAACTCTTACTTGAGCAGTCTTGGTTACATTACTATTTGTGTGCAGATGAGGGAAACAAAGGTGTCTGCAATCGAGGGTAAATCTAAAAAAAGCATAGAATTTTTACCATATCATTTTATTCAACTTTAATATGGTTTCCATTATTAACTTCTAAAACAAAATGATTTCCAGTTTAGAAAACAATGCACTGACCACATAATTCCTTTTTGATTTTATACAGTTATACAAATATTCTAAATACACATTTTGTCAAGATGGTGGCAAATAAGATTTAACTGTACAGTACATAAGGAAAGAAAATATTTGAAGCATATTTAGAAGCAATAGAAATGTCTATACAAAACAAGCAAAAATGGAATAAAATTTTATATTTAAAGTATTGCAACAGTCCCACAGGTTTGTAACAAAAATGTCTTTGCACAGTTCCTCACAATGCCCCATTAATAGCTAAAGCAAGACAGCAATTTTTAGAAAATAATGTTTCAAAATGCTACACATGGTAACTACTGCTTGCACAGTCTGATCAAAATAACAATCTACTTGGAATCAAGCAAAACCTAGGAGGAGATATACCAACCAACTTTAAAATTATCTGTATAAAAGTCATTGCACATTATTTTACTCAGTTGTTTGAAAAGTAAAAAAGTGTATTTACAAAATATTTCGCAGACAAAATTATAAAGTGAATGGATAATATATAAGTAACACGTCTTGATACTGACAGTCCAAGAACACACACTAATGGTTTCATCGTTTCAAGAGGTTTTCAGTGCTCCTTCCTCCAGGAAGTAAACTTGACTTCTACTTTGAAATGGATTTACAAGATGTTACACATAGCTATTCCAACATCAGCATTATAAAACAGTATGTTAGAAACATGAAAGAAAGAAGAAATTTGTACATCTTAAAAAGTGAGCTATTCGTAGATCAACAAATGTTTTTCTGTTTTTTTAATTTAGTTAGGATAAGCGTTCATTATTCTTCAGATAATAAACCCAACAGTTAAAATGGAAATCCTGGACTAGATGAGAATCGAAAAAGCACCATGCACAATAGTCTTAGTGTGGTAAACATTGAAAAAAAAAAAATAGCACCTGGAATCCTGTAACACAGATCATTTAAAACTGGTCAAGTAGCTGGCGAAGATACGGTGCCTTTGACAGTTCTCTGCTTACTCTGGACAGCTTGAAGAGTACTGGACAGTTGAGGGAGACACACTGGATCTGTCGATCAAAGCAGCCTGTACAGTTCTTGCATATCTAGGTGACATATAAAAAAGCAAACATTATTTTAAACTTAACACAAGCAAGGCCTGAAGCACTTGGGACTACTAAGTCCTCAGCACTCTATCATCAGCAGAACAGGCACAGCCCCACCAGCACCACAAGCTCTTCCCCAACACAGAGGATCCAGAGCAAGCTCCTTTCTCTCCTCCAGCCTCTCCTGCTGCTGCCAGACTGCTCATGTGCTGCTGGTGCCCGGCTGGCGGGCATCGCCCACATGAACTGGGCAGAGATCAACAGCTTGACTGTACAGCTCGGGTTTCAGTCCTGGTAACTTCTGCGTGCTTGTGGTGGTGCTTGGAAAAATAAGGTAAATAAATTGAGTGGATTTAAGTGAGGCAGTGTGTCATATTCATGACAAACTCACCCTGTGTAAAAGTTCCCTCGTGAAAAAAGACAAAACTCTTATTTTTCAGTTATTCTCTACACAAGAAAGGAACTTAATACTACTCCTGTTTCAAGATAAGCTTCAACTAGAGTTTAACCTTCCACATCATAGTTAATCAATCCTAGGACAGAAACAAACAGGCAGACAGGCTCCACTGCTCTCCTTCATGGAACTACTTGTTAATGTGGTTAATGCTGCTTGAAAATACTTTTAACATGAGATCCCTGAATGGAATAAAACAGCAGCAGGCACGTTTTTTTCCAAAAGTAGTTACCTTTAGAAAACTAAAGTCTCCTGCTTTGCTCTTTTATTTTTAATCCTTTCCAGTATCTGCCACCCCCAACAGTTTTTCCAAAACCTCAGAAATTTGCTTCCAACTACACATGTTTTGTAACATCAAAAGGTTAAAAAAATCTTACAGAATCATAGAATCACTCAGGTTGGAAAAGACCTTTAAGACCATCAAGTCCAACTCCTAGCCTAACACTGCCAAGTCCACCACTAAACCATGTCCCCAAGCGCCACCTCTACACGTCTTTTAAATACCTCCAGGGATGGCGACTCCACCACTTCCCTGGGCAGCCCGTTCCAGTGCTTAACAGCTTTTCAGTAAGCCAAAAGCAGAAATTAAACACACTTGCTGGACTTATCTTGCTGTTTGCATAGTTTGAACAACAAGTCAAAATCATATCCTTTGCTTTAAAATTTGTTCTTTTCCTTCTTTCCATGTTAAAATTATCTGGGTACCAGTGACCCTCTCAACTATCAGCACTGAATCCCTGCAGACCAGAAACTCAAACTGACAATAGCTGGAGAGGAGCAGCTCCTCTCAGCCAAGTCCCACACAGCAGCACCTCAGAGGATACCAGTCCTCTGACCTGCCACTGTAACCAAAAAGAACAGGATTTAAATGGTTCATTCCAGGTTTGTAACCACTGGAAGAACCTGAGGAATAAGT
The DNA here is from genome assembly GCF_000699245.1 of Pterocles gutturalis. Lineage (NCBI taxonomy): Eukaryota > Metazoa > Chordata > Aves > Pterocliformes > Pteroclidae > Pterocles > Pterocles gutturalis. Next base: position 11,134 of record NW_010109433.1, read on the forward strand.
CTACCCTACTTCTTTCAAAAGAGGCCGTGGCTGGTTTGAACACAAGGGACCAAACTACATGGTACTTGAGCCATTTTCTAAGTTCAGTTTGCGTAGAGTGGAGAAGCCTATGGCCTTAATCTATGGCGTGTAATTTTTAAGTGTGTTTTAAAATGTACAATTCAATGTCATATCCGTTTTCTGCTGGCTCTGACATGTTTATCATCTAGGAGGGCCAGAATTTCAGCTGTGAAGGCCACACACATCTTCATAACGAAGTAAGATAGATGCTCCTACAGAGAGGTTGAGCCATCAAACACAGACTAGAATGGGATCCCTGGCCTTGCTGACCTGCTGCGTGTTGCAGGGACAAGAGAATGTTCTGATCAAACCCACTGATCCTTTCGTGGGGCTGGACTGATCTGCAAGTTCTGATTCATCCCAGAACAAAGGCAATGTAAAAGGTTCAGAGCACCACAGGAAAACTGCAGAACACGCATCACCTTCTTTTACTGCCATTTACAATACAGATCAGAGCAAGTATTACAAAATAGAAAGAAACAAGTCCACACCTTAGCAATGCAATATTTATGAAGAGTGAATGAATTATAATGGTTTTCTAGCAACAAAGCCCCATGGGAACCTATCAAATCAATGCCTAGACTACAAGAACATTTATATCCCTGCAATTCAGACAAGTCTTTAAAATGATTCACATGCTAGTGCTAAAAATAAATTTTAACAAAAATATTTATTAATTATAAAATATGACAATATGAAAATTAGGTGAGGATATGCATATGTTTCTGCCTGGGGAGCCATTCTGCTTTGCTAAAATATATTTGTGAGCACAGTCAGCTACCCTCTTAATTGGCTTCTGGCTCAAGGGAAAAAAAACCAGCTTGGAAAATTCCTATCGAGAGGAAAGGTAAAAACTCCCACGCTAAAACACATACACATTATGCATCATAAATAAATAAATTTTCTGGGATAAACACTTTTGTTACTAGAACATCATCAGTTATTTTAGTACAAAAAAGGTGAATCTTTCAGACTTTTACAACTCTCCATCCCTGTCATAAAAAGGCAAACCATGTCAGACACTCTTGAAGAAAAGGAGAGAAGCATCTTCTGTTCTGATCCCCACCCCCCCGCCTTCAGTTTTATGCAGAGCTAAGGGGAGTAACAGCTGCTACGCTGCCTGCAACAGCAATGGGAAAAGCAAACAAGCTGTAACTCGTCTCACACCTGGACTGTACTTCCCATTTCTGTTGAGGGTATTCAGTAACATGCTGCTTTGAAATTTCAGCCTTTGTCTTTGTCTGACAGACATCTGGCAATGCTTTAATCATACCTTGACCAGCTGTTCTTGCTTACGCTCCAGCTCTCGGATTTCTTGGTTGAGAATCACTGCCACATGCTGTGGCTGGCTTCTGCATTTATTACAGATCCCATACTGGGTCAGTTCATCACACACAGGACAGTGTAAGGTTGTGAAATACTGTGAGATTGTGCCTTTGCGTCCTTCTAGCTCACTGTGGGCAGCCGAGGCAGCTTTTTGAATCTGTAAAAAAAAATGTAACAATGAACTTTTAAGAGAGCAGCTTGCCTTATTCCTAGATTACCCTATTTTTTTTTTCTAAAAGGAATATGAAAGGGCAATGCAGCCTGCAGGGCACGGGTTCACACAGAAATCATTAGCATGGATTGCACCACTCTGAGGAGCGCAGCACTTGCCCTGAAGTGATAACACTGAACTGAGTCCACCCACACCTATTTCACTGGGAAGCTCACCAGAAAAGAAGAGTAAACAACTAAATTCTCAGTCACATGCTAAATTCCCAGTCTCATCTCAGACTCCACCTCCTGCAGTTGTTTCTTTGTAGGTGCTGATCTACTTCACATCCAAACGTGCCCTGGCTGCAGCCCCAGTGGCTGCCTTCTGGATCCTGCCTCCCCTTGAGTTTCTGTGCTGGCGCAGTCCTGGTCACGGAGCTGCCACTGTCCTCTGGTCCGTGGCTGTAGCTCACGCGCTGATTTCCCCAGACAAAGCTCTACCACTGCCCCCTCGCCCAGGGAAGTTTATTCTCTGCAGTTGCTCCTGCTGCTGCCTGACTTGTGCTTTGTGCTTATCCTTCACTCTCCTGCTTCAAACACCCAGCTGCTCCGCTCCCTATGACCTCCTCGGTGCTCCCTGGCCTTGCAGAAAGTCCGGGCTCTTTTTGCCTCTTTAGAGCAGCTTGTTGGAGATAAGGTGAATTTCACAGTGCCATCAGAAAGGTAGAAAAAAGAAGCAGAATTGAAGTCAGTCAAGGCTATATTAAAAGTCTGCAGTGGGAAAAATGATGTACTACTACGCTGCTGAAGTCTATGCTAAGCAGAGTAACCCAACAACGCAAATAGCCTATCTTTCACCATCCTTTTTTGTCAGGGGAATCACAAACTAAAATCCAACTATCTAACACTTCTCTTCCTGCATGTCAATGATTTCTTTAACTTTTAGGAAAGGCAGTTTTGGATACAATTAGTTTAAAATTTCTGGTGATACAGATTTTTAAAAAAGTGTTCCTGCTGCTGGGGTGCTGCCACCTTTTCTATAAAGAGGAAAGATCTTCAGAACATCTTGGAAAACAGGAGTTCCAACATCTACTACAGAGAGATTTAAAAGGTGGTACAGCCAGATAGATGCATATAAAAGTACAGCTAAAAATATACAGGTATGGCAAAATATTCTTTAAATTATAGAAGGGGTCAGAAAATAGAAGATGACAGTGTGATCAATCCTGCACAGAAGGGTGGTCAGAAAAAAAAAATTATTTACTAAGTGAAAAAAACATACACAGAAGATCTAAGGTCTGCATGTTTGGGCATCAAACACTACCTTGTAAAATAACCTTTGCTGTTGCCTCCTATAAGCTTCATTCCATTAAAAGTTGCGGTAAAACCAAACACTGTATAGATGCACTGTGTTTGCAATCTGTTTTCAAACACTTACCCGTGGCAACTCATGGTACCAGCTGAAGACATCTATGCCAATAAGTGAGAACACCCGAGCCAGCGGTGGCAGAATTTGTTTGGTAATATAGTAGGTAGCATTCAGCCGCAGGTTGGGATCCTGCAGGACCTCAATGGGCCGCCTCACCAGCTGTATCAGGGGCAGTCCGGGCATGCCGTACACAATGACGTAGGGCACTCGCTCCCCAACTCGTGGTTCAGAGCGACGGTCGTAGGCAAGCATTCTCCTGTTTAAAAACAGCCTTTATAATGCATCCAGAGACAAATTCATAGTTCTTTCATTTGCTTGTAAACTTCCCCATCTGATTATATTAGCAGCTCTCCAGACTACTGAAGTTAGTGTCTACTATGAAGCACAGGACCAAGTTGTTCCATTTATAATTTGTCTCATGATCAGACTCAATTTTTAGAACTTGGAACATGAGCCCTAAAGATATGTTCTGTTTCAGGTCACTTGGGTGTGCATACAGATTGCCTTCTAGCTATCCTGTCCTTAATGAAATATTTTACTAAAGAGCAGCCAGGCTACTAAAAAGAGCTCAAGTACCCAGAAAGCAAAGGACAATTCAATTTGAAGCAGGTATCAATTGAAGACTTGAATTTTATTTTATTTCAAAAGCATGGCCTAATTTGAAGACCTTTTCTATTAAGCGAGGTGGCAATATGTGCCATATTATCTGTTACTGATCAACAACATCAACAGGATGAAATATTAAATAAAGTACTTTGCAAAAAATGAAAAATCATGACTGGTAATGTATTTCACAGCACTGAAAGACATCACTATTACAATTTTTAACATATCTAATATCCGTGAGTAGATGGGCAATCCTGGATAGTCAAGCCCTTGTATAAAACCAAAAGCTTAAGTAACAGCACTGAACGTATCGTATCATTACAGTGACCTGACAAAGAGACTTTACTCTTGCTCATGTGTGGCTCTTTCCAGGACTACAAAGTGGCTTTCTAAGACTTTTTGCTGCCTGATCTCTCTTCACATGCAGAAGACAGAGCCAAATGCTGCAATAATATCTGAAGGTGACATCTTACTGCTACCCATAACTTGGCAGTACAAAGGTCAAGAGAAAAAATATCTATGATTAGCAGTTCTTAATTTCATTACCTGGTGATTTCCAGGGCTGGTACACAGGACCCAGGTCTGTAAGCCGAGCTCCCTCTGTACTCTTTTGCAAAGATGAAGTCTTGCATGCTGGCTTTTCCTTCCAGTAACTTCATGCATTGATTCTGAACGTACTGTTTGATCTGACTTATGTCCCGTGTTTCAAATAGCAGCTTGATAGAACACTCAAGTATCTTTACAATCAAAGGAGAAAGGTGAGAAAAACACGTATGTTTAACTAAAAATTAATTCCAAATAATTCAGTAAATTATATGGAAATATTAATACACTGCTTAGAAAGTAAACTAGAATGTTACTATGCCAACAGGTTACATTCTCTTCCACTCAAAGACATTCATAAACACATTACTGGACAACTTTTTCCTCAATTTGACACATCTTTCATGACATTATCCATACTCTGGCACTAAGACTCTTTCAACAATTACAGAGGTTTTCCAGAGTATGAGAGATGCTTTTCCCCATAAACTATTTTGCCATTCTGAGCGCCTCAGCAAACAAAAGAATTTGGATTAAAAAGAAAAATGGAAGTAAATCCTCCTAAGTGGCTACCTGTCTTACTGGCATAAATTTGTTTTGACTTGATTAAGAACAAGAGCCTTTTCTTTTTAACCCCTGCAATACACAGCTTAAAGTAAACAGGTAAGGAAGTTTATTTTAAATTAATTCTTAGCTAAACTAAATTTATGAAAGTGAGGTATTTAGCAGGCACATCAGTGTGCCTCACTCATTTTGGACCCATACTTACTTCCAGTTAAAGTGACCTGGATCTAGAATGGCTTTGTAGAGAACTTACATGGGGCTGAGGGCTTTTTATGGGTTTTTTAGGGTCTGAAAGATAGTAGTTAAGATGGAAAGTACAAGTCCTTGTAAAGGCGTGCAAGATCTTCAATTTATCTTTCAATTACCTCATACAAAAACAGATGAAGTCTCAGGCAACTCACAAGGACTAGAAACTGAGAAAGGACAAATATACAATGAAATAACAAAATACTATAATTTCAGCTAGGAAGAAATGCGCGAGTATTTTACCTTGGAAACAGCAGGACAGGAGTCCCTTCGGACTGTCTCTATGCCTTTTGCATCAAATACTGGGTCCTTCTGGTCCAGTGTTTCATACATGTAACCCACGTACCTCTTCTTAGTTTGCAGGACACATGGCAAGTAAACCTGGAGTATTTAGAAAGAAGATAGCCCAATCTGCCATGTGTTGGGAAAATAAGGTGGCTTTGAACACAGAGGGTTTCCCAAGGAATACTTTGCTTTGTTGTTTGCTTTTGTGGTTTTATTTTTTATTTTTAAATTTTTAAATAATTAAAACTAATAAACAAGATCAGAGGACTGATAAAGGATGGCTAAGGAAGCTGGGATTCAGTGGTGTTCCCTTCTTAAATCACTTTGCATTTCATCTAGCTGTAAAGGCTGAGCAACCTGAAGCTCAGAAGAAAAGTGACACACAGTGTATTTGGTTTCAAGTACCCTTACTTTTCTGCATTGAATCTGTCAGCATTTTTAATGTAACTGTATTATCTCTTCATTCTTAAAAAGACAACAACTTCATCTGAAACATCAGAGAAGAAAACTCCCAACAAAAGTAGTGGCTTTGAACTTTCTATTTTCAAACTTCATCTCATTATGAGGTGCCTAAAATCAGTTAGTATCTTGATTTGGGGAAAGCATGCTTTTTAAATGCCTGGCGAATGGTTCCCATGGTTCCCTCATGAATGGCTATTAGAGACCTGGTCCCTTTTGCTTGTATTCTCCAACCTCTCAATTCCTTCTTGATTGTGTCACTATTCCTTGACCAGTTATAAAAGAAAGAATGTGGGACAATTTCTCCCAGATAACACTACATCTTCGGGGCTCTCATGGAAGAGGGAGCAGTGAGTTTACATTTCCTCAGGCTGAAGAAGGTCCTGCACATAGTGTAGTGTTCACTTCTTGAACAGATGTTCCAGCTTTCAGATATTTGTCTCTTCCAGTGCTAGGAAACTACCCTAGGAGAGTACTCAATATTTTGACCCATGGATGAATAAGGGCACTTGAAGTGAAGCACTCAGACATCTTCTCAAGTATATCCTTGCACCTGGTATTTTTTTCTGGCTAATTACTCCTTCAGCTTAATGACAAAGAATTGCCTCAAAGTGGGAAGGGTCTCTGTATTAGTCAGTGAGGAAAAGCTGCCATGCCTTCGACAGTCATTCAGACTTTTCTTCCTAATATTTTTATACTGCATTTTCCATGAAAAATGGCAATTTGCTTACAAATTCTGATTGAACCTGTTGAGTCAGGTATCTAATTTGAAAATATCTAGAGCACTTGAACTGATTGCTAATGAATTTCCAATGATAAAATTCCACCAAAATTAGTATCACATTGCCTTGCTCTTCTATAAAAGGCTTATTTTCGTTAATAGTTCTTCAAAAAGCCTACTGAATGGATTTTTACGTTTTTCATTTTATATATGTATCACACGGACATATCCTGAAGTGTGCTAATGCTGGCTGAAGAATAAATACCAGGCTTGTAGTTAAGGCACTGGAATCACTTCAAGGGATGGTGTGCATTTTCTCTACCAAGTTGCAGATGTTGGCGTGATTATATTTACATAATAAAAACTGAGGGACACATTTCCAAAAACTGATGAGACAGGAATTTCAAATTGCCTGGTGCTGCTGCTCAACAGGCCACCAGGCATCCTGATGTGAAAGTAGGATTTCTTTTTGCTGTTCATGCTGCAGCGCTCCCTGTGACAAGGTCCCTGAGGCATTAAGGAGCTTGCAATATACCTGCAGAAGCAGTACAGCACACGATTGTTCGACTGTTATATATCCTTATGCTATGTCAGTGTCCAGAATATTTTTTTTTTTTTTAAGGATAACAATGTTTTCACCCAACACACTTGAAGCAAAATATTTTTCCTTTTACCTTTTCAAACTTCAGTTTAACAGGTTTGGGGTTTGTTGCTGTTACAGCTTCAGCAATTTCTTGACCAATCTTAAAAGACTGCTCCTTTGTGGCTCCTTTTAAGAGTACAAACATGCTACAAGAAATCAGACATAGGAAATAAGCACACATATATTCAACATAGTTCCTGAAACTTACAAGCTATAGTTTCCCGGTGGCAAGGCAGGGATGTTGTTATCAACTCTGTTCCTTTCCTTCATCTAGAAAGGCCAAAAACCTGAGAAACTTCAGTGTTCAGTATGAAATCAGGAGTGCCAAAGGCATGACAAATGCTGTGACTTTCTGGTGAGGCAGGCTCCCAGGAACTGCAAAACTTGAGTTTCCAGGACAGAACTGTAAAGAGCTCTGGATATGCCTTTTCTTTCTACTATGGGCAGCAACAGGATTTTACTTCCTTTCTCCAACAAAATTTTTTTTTTTTTGTCAAGCTACTATGAATTTAGTATCTCTGAAATTTCAAGTCTTTCATCAAATCTGTCTGAAATCAGTCATTGGATTCACAAGTTATTAAGGAAGGATGGCCAGACAAGCTTTGCTTCCCATGGTTGAAAAATTATCCACATCTAGCACCAGAGATATATACGCCTAAAGCACGGCTATTATTTAGATGAAAGATGACTGAGAAAGGGGAGATATTTGTATGATGTATTTCAGGAAGCCTAATCATATCTTTGTATGCTTTGGTGGCTGCTTCTGAACTGTATCCACTTCTGAATATTAAAATAATGCCTTCCTCTAAGTATCAACGTGCAACGCCTTACTATAAATATTGTATTTTTGAAAATAAAAATGGCACCAGAAACAGGCACAAAATACTAATTCGATAAGACTTCTATAATTCCCCTTTTTGAGACAAAAGAAAAGAATGCCTGTGAAGACCTACTATGATCTGAAAACATTCCAAGAAGCAGACCATTAATTACCTGTCAGTGTCACCATACACAACGTGAGCACCCCATTTTTTGGTATCATTCACCAGTTTTATAGCACGCTCCAATGTTTCTCTGGCTTTGTGGACAATACTATCCCCAACCTGCAAAGTTAAAGATAAATTGAATAACTTTAGTCTACAGCTAATCCCAATACTAGGTCTTGGTAAACTTACTCTAATTTCGCTTGATCTGTTTATGAAAATTACTATATTGAGACAATATATTTAATTTCATGGTTTAAATGCATATAATAAATAAAAAGGTTGCCTACATTACCCCAAAATAGCAACAACTAAAGGGAGAGCAATTAAATATTATTAAGAATTAAAATAAAAGAAAATTCAGTTTAAAGTTCTTTAGGCATTTGTAAGGAGCAAGACAAGATTGCTGAGGATAGTTTTCTCTAGTTTTTGGATTCTACTGTTTCCTCCTTTTATGAAAACTATGAAACAGCTACAATGTTTTATTTTATTTCTGCTATTAGAACTGTAATCTTATCTACCTTTTGAAAGAGTTCTACAGAAATGCCAACTCTAAATGCTCTTTTATGGGAAGAAGAAAAATAAGATTTTTCTTTTTTTAAAAGGATCTCAAGTTGCTGATTTTCAGTACTACAAATAAAAACCGCTTTCATTAAGCTATTTAGATTAACTATGTTTCAAATAATAATACTGTGTTATCTGCCTATACTTTATTGTCTTTTCTACAGTTTTTCTGCATTTTTATCTGCAACACTTACCTCAGTGCACGGCATTCTTCCAGAAAAACTAGCAGCAGTATAACCAAATGTAAAATTAGCTATATATTTAAGACCCAACTGACGAGCTTCAAGCATTCGAGTTATAGCCTTGTCGTGCTTATAAGCCTTCATTGACTGTTTCACCATTATCCTAGTCTTCAAGATTTCTTCTAGCATTCTTGGCAGTACACCCTTTCTTACTGAAGGCTGCCATAAAGGGAACAAAGAAAAAAATTATGTTAAAAAGCCCAACCTAACCAGTTAGGAGTAAAAGCAAAACCCAGAACTGTTGGATAATCACTGTTAAGAAGACAAATTAATTAGCAAGATGCCCTAGGCACCAATGGTTTGGCTCTTTCCACAATTACAAGCAACCTAGAATACTGGCAAAGTTCTTAAGGGCAGGGTAAATATATTTTTGTTCTTTGTTTTCGTCAGCCCTGCTAATGCAATGTTTAGATAACCTTATTAACTGAAATAGGACTTCACTGAACTGTTAATTCTCAAAATGTTAAACGCTAAAAGAATATTATATTTTTAAAATTCTGCAAGTATTCTTTAATTAAAATTTTTGTTTCACATTACATACATGTATGCTGATGATTGGCTAATTATTTGTAAGAACTCCAGGCCATATCTATTAATTCATTACAAATCAGCCAGCAGTACAAAAAAAACCCCATAAAATGAGAACAATAGAAAGCAACTCAGGGAGTTTCATCTCCCAAACCATGACACTTTTTCTAGGAAAGCATTCTGCTAAACAGGCAGGAGATAATTACTGTTTGATCCCCAAATTGCATAAGAAAAACACAGTTTAATTAGAGATGAAATGAGCCTTCTGTATAAATGAAAGCATAAAGATGATGTTTTATTTCCTGAACTGCCAAAAGTTCAGCACTCTGACAAATATCAAAAAAACACTGGGAAATGAGAGACTGAACCTCCCTGCTTCTGTCTGCTCTTAGTGCAGCAAAATATAAACTAGAATATCAATTTGATCTTAAGCTAGTCAGCCAACAGGAGGTGAAAATGCCTGTCGCAGAGCACTAGTATCATTACCTTGACAAAAGCTACTCCACTGGGGGACACTGTGATATCATGCCTAATCTGGTAAAGTAAGTCAGGAGGTACGCTGAGAGATGTACAGCCAAATTTGAATGCATCATATCTAATAAAGAGAAAAATTAAATATGAAGACAATTCATTCATTTACAGTCCAATCAAGCAAAAGCATCAATTTGTATTAAAATGCTGATAATGCCAGCTAGGACAGAACCACAACTACCTGGTCTAGTGGAGGGTGTCCCTGGGCATGGCAGGGGGGTTGGAACTCGATCTTTAAGGACCTTTCCAACCCAAACAATTCTATGATTCTATAACTATAATCTCAGGTTTAAACAAACATAACATCATTAAAAATTTCTTAGCTATGTGCAAAAGGCCCTAGGAGTAAAGTAGTAAAAAATGTCTAAATTCCACCACGTGTAATTTATCAATTGTGTTCTGTGTAATGCATTATTTTCAAATGCTGAGTTAGTGGAGGAATGTACTCATACCGTAATCCCCTATTGGAAACCACAGAGGTTTACAAAGTAACACATTGCATGTATTTTCTTCCTACAAATTCATAATTTAAAATCAGAAGCTTAAACCTGATGGTGACAACTAGCAATCATCGCATGTATCTTCCCATTCTTCCAAATATTGTTTTATAGAGGTAATTATAATGAGCAATGAGATCTTTTTTTCCAATTAACAGAATTACTGTTAAGCTCAACAAGAGATGCTACCCAGAATAACTCATTGTCTCTTTTCGTTCTGAATAGTTAAGACCAGAGTGAATTACAACTGTTAAAAGAGAACAACAACAATTTATTAACATACAGCAGAATAATACTAGTCCAGTTTTGAAAACAGGTAGTGGATTTATATAACATTTTAATTTATTATGAAGCAATATTAAAAAGTAGCATCACCACAATAATGGAACAGGTGTACACATATGCACATATAGAGTTAATTTTTTTTAACAGAACAGAGCCTAATTGTGTATTTAATTAAAAATACATATTGATGTGTATATGTGTGTGTCTGTGTGTGCATACACATACACCCCCATCCACATGGTAGACCTTTATCACCTCTATTGTGTATCAGAAATGGTGCTATTCATACATTCCCATTGCTTCCAATGACAACCAAGGCTTCTCAGTACCTTAGAAAAGATGCTACGGAATCAAAGTTTGTGCGAAAAGAGTTACAACTTACTTTCCTAAGTTTTCAACATATCCCAGGCAGGTTGAAAAACAGTAGTTGTATGCTATCACAATGGAAGGGTATAATGACTGGAAATCTAATACAAGAACAGCATTGCTGTAGAAGCGTGATTCTGGCTCCATTATTAAGGGAACACATTGTGGGGCCTTCATTTGAGCTCGCTGCTGGATACTGGGTGTCACAGGAATATAATTCATTGGCTTTGCAATACGCAGCATCACGGACTCCACACGATACTGCAAAACAGTTTGGATATAATAATTATAATTTAAAAAATGCAGAACAAACATGAGTGCATTAAACTGAATAAATACACAATTGTATTGCCTGAATTTAAAGTACAGACAACTAGTTTTCTACAGCCATACTCTTTACTTTTAATGTATACATCACATATAGTGGATATAGTGATATGCTTCCTCATCATTTAGCCCTAATCATTGAAAATAAACTACTTCTAATTTTTATCTACGGAAAAAATAAACATCCAACAGGCTGCAACAATATATACAGATGGCCATGTAAAAGTCAGCAAACGAGCATTTGCTAAACTGTGTTTTTGTTAGACTTGCAGAACATTGAAGAAAACAAAGTATAGTACACAGTGGATAACCATTTTCCATAGGAATCTGCACAGCAATTTTATTTCAACATTTGGGAAAACAGAAATGACACGTGATTGTATAAGTTGATAATTGTGCCTCTATTTACGTGAGACATAATTGGAATGAACTTGGCAGCAAGGGAACCAAGGGAAGAATCTAAGTCAGCCCATTTCCAAAGTCCACTGCTTTGCACTGGGTATTACACTTTCTCCGTGATGATGCCACAAGTAGTATAGGAAGCATAAAGTAACAAAAAGTTTAAGAATTTTCACCTTGCTCAAGACATACGTCACATGTGGAGGCAGCAACAGGAGAAAAAAAAAGCCCTATTTATTTATTCAGTGCTTCAGTAAGGCTTTAAAAGCACTAATAGCCAGGTATTCACTGTGTCCACTCACAATAAAAACCAAAGTAGCTGAAAATTACATACATGGGTGGCAGAGGACTGAAAATTCCACAATATCAAAGAATGATCCTATATAATCCTAAAACCCTGTGCTTTGTAAGGAACTAAATCACTATCCAAAAGCTCTCTGCCTGATGCACTACATATACCTAACCTATACAGAACAATGATTGAATAATTTCTTTAACTTTGATGTTAAAAATGAACTTACAGAACTGGCAGCTTTAACAAGACCCTGCCACCTTACAAACGGGTTGGGGTTTGAAGGTGTAGTTTTGCAGCAGCAGAAGCGGCTGCCACCTTGCACTAATTGCACAGTAATTTGTGTCCAGTGATGAGCTCGGATCTGTGATGAGGTGGTTAGGGACTGCATCTAGCAAGAGCTAGTTATTTTTTTCCTAGTTTTCACCAAGTTCTTCAATCACCTGACTAATAATCCATATGCCTATGAACATCTCCTGTTAGATTTGTTTAGTCTACTATGGAATATTCAAGATAGCTTAATAAAAGAAAAAAATCGCCTTTAAAAAAGGTCTTGTAAAACTTTATGAGACATACAAAAATACGGAAAAAAGAACTTAAAATATCTGAAATCTGTTCTTAGTACTAGACCATTTTAACATATTTTTCATCTAAGGCGAAAAGGAATATCTTCATAAAAGGCAGTGATAATTCTTACAAGTGAAAAAAAATTATTTGAGGTGACTGGGATTTGTTGCAACTGCCATTTTTTCTCATCTAGAAAGTTTCAATGGAAACAAAACATACGTGCACAGAAGGAAAGAGAAAAGAACAGTCAGGATAGAAAACGCAGCATGTTTCTGTTGCTTACTCCCACTCACAGCCATTTGAGAAAACGACAGGCAGAACAGTCTTTGCGTGCAGCAATCATGACAGTTTAATCATATCTGCATTGGCAGTATGCCAATCCCACCCTCCCTGTCCTTAACTGTGCATTTCTCTTCCCTTTCTCCAACAGCGGTACTTTTCTGATAACATGGTAACGCAGACCAGGGAGCTATACTGGCAAATATCTATTGAACGCTACCACAGTTCTGCCGCCAGTGCCAACCCCTCCTCCCCAAAACACAGAGCCAGTACCAGCAAGACTGACAAGAACTTGCACTGGGTCAAGAGATGACACAGGCAACTGCAGTCAAAGGAAAAAAGGTGGCAACATTTTTAAATTGGGTTGAATTGTTAAGAAACTGCAGCTTCAGACACTCCCATTTCTGTCTGGGGTAAAACAATGTTGGTCTGCTTAGAACATTAGTTTTTAAGCTGTCTTTTTGTCCACAGAAATTGGCAAAGTAATCAATCCTGGCCAGCTCAGCTAAATGTCTATTAAAACAGAAAGCAGAAAGACGGAAGGAAAGAATAATTATGGTAGGAAAGAAGACGACAACAGAAGAGCAGACACACATCAGTGAGAGTAGTTGTCTCTTGTATCAGATGCTGTTCAGGGCTCCCGTGAAGCCATGAAACAGTCTAGTCAGTCCAGTCACTCAGAACGTGGGCAAGGGAAGCCTTTGGTCTCAAAGAAAGAGCAATGCAAACCTCTCTGTCCTGCTCCCTTTCCCTCCGATGCCAGTATCAAAGTAACAGAACTACGCACACCTTGCATGACGCATGTATTTCATAAAGCCAGAGCCTTTCTCATCTTATCATCAAATCTAACCCACAGGTTTGCTTCACAGGAAATGTCACTTAGAACATATTTGATGCAGCTTTGTCTGCCCCGGAAGAAAATAATCTCATCTTTCTAAAAAATTCTATTTCTTAATGTTTTGAAACACATTCACTTTCAGACTTATCTAAGTCTGTAAAATACCAACTCAAAGGGAAAACTTAGTGCTCCCAAAGTCAGAAGAGACTCACTGGCATTATTACATTTGGGGCACTCTATTTTTAACAGCTATTTTTAATCTCTGAGACTAACCATTCAACACATTATTACTACTTTTAGAATTGCCTTTATGTTTCAATTTCATGTTATACAAAACAGTCTTCTGTGACCTTATGAAAATATATATACTGTCTAAAAGATACTGAAGAACGAAAACATTTTGTAAAGAATATTTTGCTTTTGTGAAGTTTAAGGAAAACTAAATCTTACCTGGGAGCCTCTTGTTAATACATGTAAGAACTGAATGCCAAAAAGTCTTGCCATTTCACTTGTTCTGTCAATCAAATCCAGTTTGTCTAACAGCTGGAGATTCCCACGGACCCGGCTAACATAATGATCAACCATTTTCCATCTGTGAAAGTGAACATCTCATTATAAATGATCAGGAGAGTGCTGCTCTTTCTACTAAGAAAAATGTATTTTTATGATAGCTATATATGATACTATATCCTGGTTTCCTTACTGCCCTAAGGGATTACTGAAACAGAAACTTGAGTTTCTCTTCATCTGTTTACATGTTTTTTTTAACCGCAAGGACTTTTGTGGAAACATCCTTCTGCAGTTGAACATAAATATATAATTTCAGCACTAAACCAAGTTTTTGCCTAGTTGAAAAATATTTAACTTCTACAGAAATTGTATGTATGTCATGAATGACGTTCAGATCAGTACTCATTTTTGTGAATTATTCATATCACACAATACCAAATCACTACAAGGAGAAGTGAAGGCCAGTGTGATGTGTCTCATATAAAGGTATTTTTAAGCAGCTATAGCTACTTTCTTAACACCTTACACACTGTCTTGAACTATTTTTAAGCCTAGCTTGGTTGACATGCACTGTGAAGTAAAACAGAAACCTGACAGTTCATTAATAGGTGTTCTGATGAATAGTATATACACAAAATGAAGACCTTACGGAACTTCAAAACAGTATATTGATTCAGATGTGTTGAAATGGTAACTGAAAATTTGTTTTGCTTTTGTATACTTTAAAAAGAAAAATACACGAAGATGAAATACTGGGGGTATAACTACGCAACAGAACATAGCAGAACAGCAGAGTAAATGAGCTCATGTTGCTGCATATAGACTGTTCTAGTACCTGAGCTAAACTGATTATTTCTTCCTGTTCTGACTTTAGTTTATACCTATCTATCCAATGTTAAGAATCTGGCCTTAAAAAGAAGAAACAAAATTAATTAATCGATCATTACCTGTAGACATCGGCCTTATTATCAAACCAATCAGACAGAACTCGGAAAGTAAATAAAGGAAAACGTTGATGAAGAACATGAAAGCCCACGTTTTCAAAAGTGTAATTCATTAGATTCACCTAGAAACACACAGAGGACGTGTTAACATGCACGATGTCTTTCATAGTCAAAGAAATCTCTACTTTTCAAAAACTGCAACAACTAAATTTATTAACTTTTTTACTAGTATTCATTGTTAAAAAGGTAAACATTTACACTCAGAAGTCCCTAACTATTTACAAGGAAAGAATATCCCTCTTTAATTGAGAAGAATATGTGGAACTAAGTAGATCACAAAAATCTGGTCTGAATTTGGTCAGAATAAGATTTGTAAAGACTGAACTATTTGAGTATTAAACATAAGGTCTTAAACAGTAAAACAATAAGTCTGACAGCTTAAAATAATTTAAAGGATTTAATTTAGTAAAAGCACCATACTAGACAAATTGCTAGAACAGGTAAGTTGTTCTCAAAACCCACAAAGAAGTGAAAAGGAATATCATTAAGAAACATTACTGAAAGATAAGGGCTTCAGTAATTTACACTTCAGCAATACACAAAATCCATTCTCACAAAGTGGCAGGCTGGTCTATTTGAAAAAGTGTACAAATATAGAACAAAAAATTACATAAATTACATGAAATTTTCAACAAAGTATACAATAATTAAAAAAATCAGTAAGTCAACATTATCCTTTTCAACACATTACCTCATTTCTCATCATTCTCCAAATATTCAAGGTAATTCGCCCAACTATATTTATTTCACTCATTGTATCTGATCCGTATTCATCCACCTCAGCCGCAAATCTGTTCTCTTTCTTTTCATCTACAAACATTAAAAGAGACTACATTTAGACAAATTATAGGACAGTCAAGACCAGATCAAGCCATCCCTCTTCCAATTTGAGCTCTCTAGAAAAGAATTCATAGACTGCTACTGATTGCACAAGATTATTTATTTACCAGTCTTTCACACAATCTCTAAATAAAACTCCCCCAGGTTTTTCTGCTTTTGCACATCCCTCTGAAGGTCTTACTTCCGTTCCGTTGAAGTGCTGTCCCATAGCGAATATATTGGTTAAGCAATGCTGAATGTTGAGAGCTGGCTGCATGCACCTTAGTGCACAACATATTTTTTTTTTTTTTTAAAAGTGATTTCTGCCCTAAAGAGTTTATATCTCAAGGCTTTACTTGTAATGATCTTACATAGTTGGAACCAGGTCATCAGAGAGAAAACTCAGCACCTTGCATACAGTAAAAGCAAACCCACCGCAGTGGGAGCAGGTAGACATGACTTCTGGATAGCACAAATGGAAAGAAGTAAGTAGGAAAGAAAAATGCAGAGGCACAAGTAGCACTCTGAATCTTTCTGTAAGACAGTGGTGACTACGGTACAGGAGAGATATCCTCTTTCCCCATCCTTGGTTTTTTTTATGCCATGAAATACTACAACACAAGAGAAGACAGGCTATTTGGTATAAGTTTCTTGAAACTTTTTTTTCAGTCAACCTAAGGTTACAGTTTTGGTATTCTTTGCTGAATTCTATATAGATGCTTTTTAAAATGTACAACACAGTTTAAAATTCAATATGAAAACACACTGTATCATTTGATCCTCCAGTCCAGTCCTGTTCCTTCGTATTAGTTTAACGGAAGAGAAAGCACTTTGTAGCAATTTTCCCACAATTCTAAATCATACCCATTTTTCAACTGTTGGTGGTGTACTCTGCCACTTCTCATTTATCAGATATCCCTGTACAGTACCCTACTAATAAAAAGCAGAACATTTTGGACAGAGTCTACTGAAGTGTGGATACACAACGCCTTGCAATAAACTGAGCAATTAGTTCCTCAGACAGCCATGAAGCACATTTACTATTGAAGGCAGAAGTAAAAATTGCTGAAATTCCGCAGAACTGCTGTGACACAACATAATACGGACTAACTTCCTATATCGAACTCTCAAATGTGTATCATATCATCAAAATATGATTAAGAAAACCTATTTCTCATTCACTGACCTTACCAATAAACCACAGCACCTGGACAAAAATTTAGCAGACCTTTCATACACTTTATCAAAACCTTTTTAACCTCCTTATTGTTTCAGATTTTTAAGGAGGAAAAAAAATAGCAATTTCTCTTTTCATGTTTGGATGGAAAAAAAGCCCCACAAGCAGCAATGTTTTTTCTTCTGCTTTTCTTCATTTCCACATGCTGGACCTCCTGTGAAAGTGAGGAACTTACCATTTCCACACCCCCCCTCCCTCCCCAATTTTTTTTATTGGAAGCAGAAACTATAAGTCAATTTTGCTTTCTGCAGTGTCATCCTAGTTCTCTTTTGACTTGTTTAGGAGATTCCGTAGTTTCTTAAGTTCGCTTCCTGTCTTGCTGGTAAAGACAAGCAACTAAGTATACTGCGGTCACAAAAGAGACCCACTGCCTCGATGAACAAGAGTCTCTGCATGTAATAAGCACTGCAAAAATTACACAAATCTGTAGTACTCTGCAACTGGTGTGGGGAACATATCACCACGACCATGTGAATCTCTTCAGAAACGAAGCTGTTAAGAAGCAGAACTGGACATTCTTCCTGTCTTTCAAGAACATGAGGTGAAATAAAAAGAAGTCTCCTCTCATCCTCTTTTATCCACTCCCTAACTTTGAGCTGTGATGCAAAGGAGGAAACAGGAGGCCACAGTGCACAGACAAAAAATGCCACTATGCACAGGCACAGTACTCATTTCTCTTGTGGTGTGTCCTAATGACTTATGAATAGCTCACTTGTAAGTGGCAGAGGGAGCACCAGACTCAGCCAATAAAGCAAAATCAGAGAGAAATCCAGCTTTCTTTTTGTTAAGTTGGAACCACAGGAAAGGGAAGGAAAAGTACCTTCCATCTTTATTTCAACAGGAGGAAAGAGGAGGATGCTGCTTGAAGGAGCACTTCTGAGGCCAATTGTACAAGGTTCAATAAAGCCAAGTGCCAGGTCC
>NW_010109434.1:0-4146 GCF_000699245.1 Pterocles gutturalis
TATGGTGGCTTTTAGGAACCAAAAATTTGTCATGTGTTATGAAGCAGCAAGCAGCCAGCATTAGACAGAAAATATCCTTAGACAAAGGGTTCCTGTGTGATCTGATCTCGGTGTTCCTGCTCCGGCAGGGGGATTGGACTAGATGATCTTTCGAGGTCCCTTCCACTCTCTAACATTCTGTGATTCTGTGATCCTGTGAAAAGTACTGATACTAGCCAAAAATATGTGCAGGAGTTATTCCTGATGATATTTTTTTTCCTAGTGATTTGGATGCAGACTTGCAAGTTTCTTTTTATGTATTGGAGGACATGAAGCTTTTGAATTTATACCCAGAATGCTTCTGCACTGAAGTACATAAATGTTTTTCTGATCTGCAACTATACCAAAATAATTTGAGAAACTCTCTGTACCATTGGCAATGCTGCTGGGTGAAAGACTTTATGTACCTCGTGGAGGTGTGTAACTTGTGCAGCACCTTTCCCAGAATGTGTCATGGTCTTCAGCTGGATACCTGTGAAATAACATCTGGTTTTTTTGCAGACTGAACCATACACGCACCTGTTTGGCCCTTTACTGAACATCGTAAGGGCCACTTCAGGTTGTTTTACAGAAGATTTTAGTGGTGAAGTTTGCAGGCAAAGGAAGATCACCTTGTGCAAGAAGACTTTCAGTGGCACACATTTAACCTGAATTTTACCATTTTGTTGACTATGTGAAGCGATTCAGGAGAAGGAAAAAAAAAGTAACAGATGCAAGCCTTAAATTTCTCTGCAGTGAAGAATATCGGATCCTGCCTTCCACTCCTATCAAAATATTGTTGATCAATCAAAGTATGTCACTTTGGAAAAAATCACATCATTTTATTGCAATTTTTCCTTTTGCTACTTTTGTATTGAAAAACACAAGCTTGCAACACAAAAGAAAATCTGAAATAATTAATTTGGAAGATATCCAAGCAGTACATTTTTCTTCATTGCCGGAACATTTATCTTAGTTTTTCTCTGAAATAAAATTTTGGCAAAACCCCATGTAAGTTTCCAAAGTATCTTACTTTGAACACTTTTGAATTTTCCTTTGAAAAATTACTCCACCAGAAGTATTTCCAGCCGGTTGTAAAGGCAATACTCTCCATAGTTTTGACTGCTCGGTCTCTGCAATCGTCTTCAGGAAAATAAGTATTTTTTTAAAATAGTGTTAATAATGAATATAATAATTACATAAAATGATATTATATATTAAGGGGCATATACAGAATTTTCTTTTGTAATGGCATACCAATATATGTGCATTCTTTCCATCATTCAGCTGGAAAAAACAGAATATAAGTTTCAAGCGACTCTCCTAAGAGCAATACAGCCCATGTCAGGCCATCACAGCCTTATTCCAAGTTCATATGGACTTCTGTTGTGTTCTCTACTGTGTCTATGTTTCCATGATGGAAAACCATCCCAGTGTTCTTTGACAACAGTACAAAGTAGTGGAGAAAATGGAGAAAAATAGACTTGAATCTGTTGACACCGGGTAGATGCAAGACCTTGGGTAGATGCAACATATTTCATTAAGGTGACTTGATATGCTAGTTAAAAAAATTTGTGGATTGTATGTTAGCCTTACTGAAACTGGAGAAATACAAGGTTATTTTTTAAGCAACCCAAGTGCAATTGTGAAATTGAAATAGATTGACAAATACTTGTAATTAGAACTAAAAATCTTCAGATTTGATATCTGTTTAGAAAATATTTAAAAGAAGATTGTATTAACATTTTGAAATAAGCAGGACTTGGATGACTTACAAGCTGTAGCATAATAAAAATTAAAAATATTCTTTAGAATTATATAATAAAACTTCAGGGTATGTTCACCCAGAAGATCCCAAAATGTGCCTTTTAGCCTTTCCAGTATAGAGCATGTTAGTCAACTTTCAGTATATTTTTTCTTTTTTTTTTTTCCTTTTTGACTATTCTTATAATAGAGCAAGAAAGGTGTGAGCTGCATGTTCAAGTTGACAGGGATAAAACATTTATTTCTTGCCTTTCATGACACTATATAATAGACAGGTAAAAGATGGATTTTATGTTTTATGAAGTTTAATTTGTTCTGAAAAATGAAACAATATAAAATCATGTCTGTGACTTTTTCATATAAGGCAACTCTGAAATATCCTTTGTGATTTCTGTATTTTTTCTTAAGAAGTATATAAACCTTTCTGTAGGATTCTTAGTTGAACCTCTGTTACTTTTTCTACAAATACCTACACTCACATTAACCATATTTATTGTAGCCAAAGTTGTGACTATTTAAAGCTGAAAAGATAAGGCATGTTGGTAATTGTATAGTTAAATTATTTTCATCAGATACTGTTAGTTTTGCTAAAGATTTTTTTTTTCTTTCAGATTTCTTTGAGGGAGATTAAAAAAATGTATTTACTTCAAAGACGTAGCAGAGTTTGTATATAATTTTGGCTGAAGAACAATGTATCTTGACTCAGAAATAAGACTTAGTGAGAGTTGTGGTGCTATTGTTTCTTCTCTCCATTCTTCTTCAGGGACAAGCTTCCCAGATACTCAGTATTTCTCACCGATGCACTGAAGCCAAGGCATACACTGTGTGATGCCTTCCAGTGCTTCGCTTTTTGTATTGTCCCAGAAGAAAGGCTATAATGACTTTATGTGGGTGAAAGCTGTCTGCAAAGTGGACCAACAGCAGAGAATGAGAGGAGACTGTCTGAATTATATATATGTGAATGTGTATGTGTGTCTATATATATATATATAGGCAGCATAGGAGTATTTTGATATCAGCACATTTTGAATCTTGGTAGAAAAATGTTAGCATTTGAATTGCGACTAAAGGGCAAATAATTTTTCTGGAAAATGTTGATTGGAGAAGCACTTTTCAATGAGCTCTATTCAGAACTTAAGCCAAGGGGTTGTTTGTTACCTTCTAGAAAAGGTCTTTAAATAATGTTCTACTTTGTAGAATATGTCAGCTGTCCAGGCCAGGCTCTACAGTTTACAGCTCTGTTTCTTAATGTCCTGAGGTTCCAACTGAACTGACTCAACATAACTTGCCTACCTTCCCTATGTAGTGTGACAGCTGGGTTTAATGTATATAACCAAACCCACAGAATTCTAGAAAAGCTTCCAACATGGATGGCACCTCCACACTGACTTTTTTTTTGCCCCATTTGTTGTAACCCCTTGAGAGAGTATCTTGTCCAGAAGCTGAACTATCATGAGAAAAGGTCTTTTTGTCCTGAAGAGCACTGAAATCCTTTGGGCACTGATTCATGCTTGATGAAAATATAAGTGATCTGTCCCAGATTCCTGATTCTTTTTTGTTGTTGTTGTTGCTTGTAACCAACATCTAATTTTAAAACAACTCTATCCAGATATAATTACTGCTTTCCATTACTGTGGTGCATTGAAGGTGTAGCTAGGGTCACAGTAATTTATTTGAGATCAGTTCAGTTGTGTCTTCTTGGTCTTCTGAGAAGGAGAACAAAGGAAAAAAAATATGTAGGATTTCCAGGGAAAATCAGGTTCAAAGAAGTCTGGTTAGAATCAGCGACTCAAACAGCTGTACACACTGAAACAGAGCTGAGGCAAAACCTACAGCTGACTGAGTCATCCCCAGAAAGATATTTGTGTGATATACATGATTTTTTTTTTTTATGTGAGCCCTCTTTGTGACATTTTGAGAATTATGAATCAGATCTGATTAATAACCTTGAATCAGATGCCAGTTGAGACAAATCCAAAAAAACAGAGCCTCAAGATATTTATCTCGGCCAGTTTGTATAACACTATTTAATGCAGATGAAGGAATTGATCATAAAGAAATGACTGTGTAGTCAGGAAGGATTTTTACCCCTATTTGTCCTGCAGCTTATTTTAGAACTGAGTTTAGTCAGTCATTAAATTGATCAATCTATTATGCTACTTTCTGTCCCAGTTGCCTGATATTAGCAGTTCTGTCTACTTCACTTACAGCTTGTTTTTCTTTAATCACAACTTTAACTGATTGATTTAGCTGTATGTTTGTTGAAGGTTTGTAATAGTCACATACCCCCATATCCAAAAGACATAAGTTTACAAAATAAATTTTAAAATTCCATTTGGGGAGGCTGGGGGGGGGGGGGGGGGG
>NW_010109434.1:4199-35595 GCF_000699245.1 Pterocles gutturalis
AAAAAAAAAAAAAAAGGAAACCTCCGTGTACCCTTCTGGAGAGTTCTTTTCTATTCAGACAGAAGTTATGCTGTACTTGATTCTCTTGTTTCTTTTTTGGCCTAAGTTTACCTTCATACACAAGTGTCATGGCTGGAGTTTTTTTTTCTGCCTAAGCAGCTGAATTTACAAAACTCATCCTCTTCTTACGTGCATTCATTTTAAATGCCCAAATGCAGCCAGCTTGTGCCTGATTTTTCAGCACAGCTATAGCTCCAGAAACTTTCAGTTCAAATTATGGGTCCTTGAGACAAAAATCGGATGGCAGATCTCAACCTGCTTTCATGATTGTCTCTGGAATTTTGGCTTAGTTTGCATAGCACCATTTGATGCTTCCCAGATTTCAGATAGAAATATTACAAACAACCTCTTCTTAGTATCCTTAATCTATTCCCCATGAGGCTTCTCTGCGAAGGATCTTGGATGCCTTCCTTCTTCAAAAGTTGTTCAAGAATCCTAGGCAAAGTTGTGCTTGATGCTTTCCCATGGCACTAGTGAGTAGGATGAATGCTTTCAGTAGCAAATATGCAGATCATGACACTTTTTATCTCTTCTTTTATCAACAGGATGTGAAGGGATCAATGTGAAGAATCAGATTCTATAATATTTCACTGGAGAGACTGATTCCAAAAAACTAGACCTGGAAGACAAGTTTATTCCGTTCTTTGTTTATAAACACCCCCAAAATCTAAGTCCTTTTTATCCTTCAGAATTCCACTCTAATATAAGACAAATGTAAATTAATGGCTTTTGAATTTTGAATCCAAATTCAGAATTAGAGTTTGCAAGGATTCTGTGTTCTTTTAAAGTGACATTCAAAGGAAAAAATAAGTATCAAATCACATGAACCCTGGAAAACAAATTCAATCGAGAAACATAGTGATTTAGGAAAGCATTGATATCCCTCAGCTGAAAGCATCTGCCTTTCTGTAGATTGCGCCATCATACACATGCTCTGGAGATGTAAAGCTGGGATCTCTTTTGCTTTTGTGTCATTTTTCGATACAGTTTGTGCTATCACTTCCTGCCATTCTTTTGTTTGTTGTGTTGCAATAGTCGACATAATAATACTGACTGAACAAGCCACTGCAAAATTTCCACATGTAAACATTTGTTAAGTATACATTTGTAAATGATCGAGCAGAATTACATGTTGGAATAAGAAATACTCTCTTTATACTGCAAATTCTAAAAATCTTTCTATGGATATCTATTCTGAGAGAAAAATTAAAGTGAAGAAAACCCCATCCTGTGCAAACTTGGCCCCTCCTGGTTGTTCTTTTCCCCTTTCCTATGTGAAATTGCCCTTGGAATGAAAACAGAAAAATATGGTAGAGAAAGTGATGTCACTCTGAACCCTAGTAGCACTTGCAATAGACAGAGCGAGACTGTTGAGAAAGGAGCTATTTGCAGTATTTTGTTTAGATATTCCTGAACTGCAGAAACATTTTTTAAATGAGAATTTTATTCGCACTGATAATTATTTGAAATTATTTCAAAACAATACATTAAAAAGCTTTGTAACTGAGAAAATACTAACTTGACTGAATTTTCACTTTTGATTACTGACCACTGCTGAGAAGCCAAGTTTCCTCCATTTGCTGTAAGTAGATGAAAGCATGACACCCAGGACTTTGGCTCTTTGTCCCAACAAATAACTCATATTCATTCTGAGATAAAATGTTCCCTTTGGTCCTCATCTAATTACTAAATAGATTCAGTAGCCTAAAATCTTCAAATACTAGCCTTAAGGCTTCATATAATTTTTAGTTCAGTTAATATCCTACCCAAACAAGAGCTATTTATTAGAAACATCCCTCTGGTTTAATTGGTTATATTAATACAAGTAGGGTATAGGCCCTGTCCTATGCTAATTGAACGTCTAGCATTCTCCTAGTGCTCTCGTGGTTGCCCGTTAACATTTGTAAACAGCATATCAGTACATTTGTTGCCACCACATCTGCAGCTCTACCAGCTATATGTAGCGTCTTAGCAGGGGAGCAATAAATTACAGTCCTTCAGCATTTCTTTGCATTTAGATCTTCTGTGGGAACTTCTGTTGATTTAAAACATGAACTTAGGACATCAGTCTATGATAACCAACTTAAGAGTGTTCATGATCTTACCAATTTCTCTCATACTCTATGGGCAGAATGTCTTATCTCAAGTTTGTAAATTTACTTGTCAATTCTCAGTGTGTAGTTGTAATATAAGTCACGTGGACAGTAAATACATGAGTTATGTTGGAAATTAGTACAAGAGTTTTGGAAAATTCCCACGATACTGTGCAATTACTACTGTATGTGTCACCACTGTAGCAAACAATGCATTACCATTTCTCTCTATTCACAATATCTATTATGCATAATAAAACTGCTGTCCTACTTTCCTTTCTTTTCTATATACCTAGAAAATATTCTCTATGTGAGATGACCAGACAAGTACAGTTTTTCCTTCTTTCTCTCTCTCTCTGTTTCTTGTACAGGACCAAGAACCTTGTGCTTAAGGAAGAATCATAAAAATAAGGAGAAGACCAAAAGGAAGATTTTGTTTTAATCCAATAATCCAAAAAGAAATTAAATATCTTTGGAGAAATAAGACTGTAGTTTTAGAGTTAAAATTCTAACAGAAGATTTCAAGTTTGAAATAATAGCTTTTTTGTATTAAAGCTAAGCTGAGAAGTCATTGAAAGTTAGGATGCTTAAAGCTTTTTAGACCTCTGCCATCTGTCTTCACCTCAACAAGTTTGTTAAACATGAATACTTAAGATATCTAAACTCTTATGTCTAAGCGAAAATACTGGAAAAGCATGTCTAGAACTCCAGCTGCCAAAATCCAAAGCAATCAGGTATCAGTCTGGAGTACAAGTTGTGGAGACAGGTCTAGTGATCCTGGTGGGTGAACTTGTTATAGCCACTGATCAAGGGGAGACATAGACATTACTGTTGCTTGATCCCTCAACAGCCTTCGACACCACCAGTCTCTCAGGTGCAGCTGATTAACTTACAGGACCTGGCAGGGCTAGATGTGCAGCTCTGAGTTGCCCCTCATGTTACTTTTGGACAGATAACAGAAGACCCTCCCTTGTGGGATGTGCGGTTTTCAATCCTCCATCTTTTTCAACATCTTTGTGGGATCTATCATCAAGAGGATGCATACACAGCTGCCTGTCTGCTTTTGCAGAGGCAGTCTGTATTATTGGCCAGGTATCCCAGTGCCTGTGAGAAATAAATACATGGTTGAAAAGAAGTGGGATCCAGCTTTTTGTGGATAAGACAAAGTGAGGCTGGCCAGAAAAGGCAATGCTTCAAAGAACTCACCTTTTGTTGAGGGCTTTTCCCCATTGATCATCAGCATTATGCAGACCCAGGCTTCAGCTGGGAGTGCCATCAGTCATCAGGTGACAATGTTGAGGAAGCTCTTCTTTTTGGGCTAGCAAGAAGTGTGTGCTCACTTGCCTTGAGCGATGAACTAGTTATTTCATTTTGTCCTGGACCAACTATGAAACACACATGGAAAGTGGATCAATATGCTGCAATCTATCTTTAGAAAAAGGAGGACAAAGTGAAAACGTCACACAAGTGTAACACACACATTTTTGACTTCTCTTTTGGTACTTCATTTTTCCAAACCAGTCTGGAATTTACAGTATTTGAAAGATAGTCCCGTGCCCACTGTGGTGAGGATGCTGCAGATGATAAACCTTCACAGTATGTATCTTGGAGATGGACGTAAGTTATTTTCCATAGAAAATCTTCACTACCAGGGGCCAAGCAAGTCTTCTGACTCGTGCCTGTCTCACAGACTTTAGACTAAAGTAAGATATTTGAGGCAGTTTTCTCACTGTAGAAGTAGCAAAAAAATTTCATTTTACAATTGTCAGAAGCAAGAAACTGTATGAACAAATCACACTTGTTGAAAAAAAAGAGTGCTTTTCCTCAGACCAAAATATTAATTTGAAACTTGATTCTGTGATGGTAATAATATGCTATAAAACCCAAGATGAGAATCATTAAAAAACACAATTAACAATGGTGCAGACCTCAAAAAAAGAGAGATACAACAATAGTAATTTTGAATAACAGTTTTAAAATGACAAAAATCAATGAATACTAATATGTGTAGTAAAAAAACCTCAACTGAATACCTGACAAAAAAGTGAACAAACGGCAACACACCGTTGCTGCAGAAAATCTTTCATATAAAGTAAACCAGGGAGAATACAAATGAGAAACTTGTGGCACATGTTCTGTGTAAAAAAAAAGATGAAGTACCCCAAACTGCGTCAATTATTAAAACTAAAGGCTCAAACTTTGACATATGATCTAGAAATCATAAATAACACTTTCAAAGAGCAGTGTCAGACACTCTAATCTTCCAAGTTGCTTTAAACAGGAGATAAAGTTTGTAAACAAAAGCACTTTATTGAAACTTTCACCAGATCAAAGTGTAACCTTAGACTTAATAAGATATAATAAATGCTGTAAAAGTCTAACAGTGGGGAAAGTAGCGTGCTTAGATGAGCTGCCAGTAAACATTCAGTGAGAAATCATACATACACAACCAAACTGTTACTGGCAGTGTTTAACCGAAGATTTGAATCAAAAAGTCTGTTGTTACACAGTTCAACAATCCCAACTAACTGCTTTTCCTATCTAGCTGCAGCATTGGATATTGGTCTTAAACAGCAGACGACATTAATTTACCAGTGTTGAAATACATTCCTGTGTGCAAAGCACACATATAGGCACTCAAATCTCTGGTAAGTTTAAGGGAAGGTTTAAAGGGGAGCAGGGGCTTGCTGAGACTCTTCTTCAGCTCATCGCAAATGATTTCCACTTAGATCAATCTGGATTATTTCCACTGTGCTTCACTGAGGATGATTCAGAGTTTTGTGTTTATTCACCACGAGAGTTTGATAATATAGGTTTGTCCATTCAACTGAGTGGGAAACTCTTCAGACTCATTAAAATGGAAATACTTGTTGACTGTTCTTAAAAAAAACCAAACCAAAACAAACAAGAAAACCAACGAAAAACCAAACCCCCCAAAACTCCAGACACTCACGCTCTTCACTTTAGAAAGACCTTCATAAAAATTGGATTAAAAATATTGTGCAATATCCTGACCTTGTATGGTCTGTACACACTAGCAATTTAAACTCGCCCTTTTTAAAATGACACCAGGGATCTAGACAAGGCTGTCCATTATCCTCTTTTCTTTTTGCAATTGTAATTGAACCTTTATCCTTATTTTTCAGCAACTAAGAATTTCTTCCAGGAATGAAAATCGGAAACTCCATAAATTTGGGTTCATTGTATGCAGATGTCATATTGATTTGCTCCTGTAATCCTGGTCATAATCTGCCTATAATCCTAAAAACAATGGGTTGGTTTTACATTACCTCTGGCTTCTTTGCAGCTACAGCGATAAAACCTGTTTTCTTAAAATGAACACACAGTTGCAGAGCCTACCTGACCACAGTACAATCAGATGAGACAGGATTCTGCTAGATACTTAGAGAGAGTCATATATGATGTTAGCATCCACATATAATTAAAGGACTCACTTCCCTGGCTGTGAATGCCTTTCTGTATATCCTTATTTTTCTTTAAAC
Source organism: Pterocles gutturalis (assembly GCF_000699245.1). Taxonomy (NCBI): domain Eukaryota; kingdom Metazoa; phylum Chordata; class Aves; order Pterocliformes; family Pteroclidae; genus Pterocles; species Pterocles gutturalis. The sequence continues at coordinate 9,856 of NW_010109434.1, forward strand.
TTTGTTTGGAACTATAAAACCAATTAATATGATAAACCTTATCTTTTTGTTTCATGATCCTTCTCTCTTAGTGCTATATTTATTTTTTCTTTATTATTTTATTCTTTTCCCTTACCTTGTCCAGATTTGAGGTCTGTTTCTTAAGCTTTGCAATCACTATTAGAAAATGGTGGGTCAACTTCAGAACATTTAGTTATTTCATATTACAATTTTAGGTCATTGTACTTTGGATGGCTGTGGCTGCACAACTGGAATACTATTGCTGTAATACCTTTTGTGCATTGTAAGAAATTATAATGACAAAACATGTATGCTGAAGTTATCACTAGCCACCTGAGATAAAAACACTAGTTCTGGAGATGACTGGGAAAATGTAATGCATTTTTCTTTATTTACTCCTTGAGCAATTCTCAGAATAAATGCTTAGACCTCTGTCTAATTATTTGAAAGAGCTTGAAAGATTGGAACAGATACACAATATTGAGTGATGCTTTTCAAAGTCCAGATATCACATACGTCAAGGTGTTCAGCAATTAGACCAGTCTGGCCTATTGTTTTGCTGTCAAACAACATTAAACATGAAATTTTCAGTTGAACATCATAAAAGCAGATTATGTATCGTTACGTTAGAAAAGGATTGTTGCACAGGTATATTGACAAAGTATTATTTTTCTACTAATTAACTCTCAGATTATTTTAGCAAAAAGTGAGTTAAAAATGGAATAAGTTTGCTCTGTTTGGAATAAGGTTCAATAGTGATTCATTCAAAACATATATTGATTTTCTTTAATCTGTTACACAGTTTATAATTAACTCTTCAAAGAATAGGTTTGTTTCAGACAAATTTTGTCATTTACCTGTCATAAAATATACATACCATAAAACACTAGTGTGTGACAGAGTACCCTAAATTAGCTATTTGAAAAGGAGAGTGACAAAATGGAAAATTGACACAAATGGCTACTGGTCCTGGGTTGTTAATTTAATACCAGCTGGACCACCTACCTGCTTTTTACTAATTGGGTTCACACATGCAGTAGTACTACTTTCTTCTGAATATATCACATAGAAAGTGAGCAAGCAAAGTTTTCTATCAGAGAAGCTAAAATCAGCATCACTTTAAAAAAACTGGAAAGCTATAGTTAGTTTTCAGTTTTCACAACTTCCATAACATAGGTGATCATTTCCAGACACAAGACACTCTTTATTTCAGTCCTCTGTGCTTTATTCTATTTATCTGGTAGTGTAAATCTAGTGAATATTAGATTGTAGGTAATAAGGATGTAAAATTAGCCAATGTCAAAAGCAGGTAGTGAATATCCAACACAATACTGAAGACAGATAAAGCCAGAATGATACTGTTTTTATCAATTAAGCATTAATGTATAAACCAGACAGGCAGAAGGGCTCTTCAAATTGCATCTGACATTTTCTTGAAAAAAAAAAAAAAAGCATGATCCAGGACAGATAACTTGGAGTACCACTAGTGTAAACCATAATGTATTGATAATAATGACAGTAGAAACTCCAAAACTATGGAAAATGGGATGACTTCCTTTGACAGTTATAGGGAGATACATACGTTTTAATTGCATCTGTTCTTAAGAAAACCTGAACCACATCTAAGCTTTCTGCACTCGCTCTTTTAATGTGCTTTAGGGTGGCTGGGACAATACACAGACTGTAATAATGCCATTTTGTCCTGAGATTCTTCAGTCTTCCAGGGAGATGAAGGTAGTAGCAACTGAAGTATCTCGTCTTTTTTATGGAATGGGTTGACTTCATTTCCTCAGTACTCCATGGTCAAAGGGACATATAGTTTGAGCCATCTCTCATCAGTAAAGGCTACAGAATGTAAGTACACATTCTGTCATTTTTTCCCTGTCAGTGTATCTTGTGCATAGATAGCAGGCTCCAGGGCTGTTACCACATCTCTTCCATGAACAGATATTTTCTAACATGTGTCTAAATGCAAAGAGAAAAAACCCTTTCCTAGCCTAAGTGGTTAATGTACCAGGTGTTTTTCTTAGTAGAATTTGGTGCAAGCATCAAATAAAAAGTACAGATAAACTAGTCATAATTAGCTTCTCTGCTTAGTGGGAGAAATCCATAAACATGAATTCTGGTTATTTTATCACTTTGTGTTGCTAAATTATAGAAGATTCTGTTATTCTGAAGGAGCTGGAATTGCTGTGGTTTTTTTTGTTTTGTTTTGTTTTGTTTTTTTCCTCCTTGCAATGACTATGATTTCCAGGATACAGAAAGTCTCAGTAATTGATTCTAGATGTTACACGTATGTACTTTGTTTGCTAAGTTATGAGCCCAAGTGTACTGAGCACACTAGCAGATGTCAATTAACATTTTTTACCACTATGGAGGCTTAGATGTTGAAGCACTAGTCCACAGGCCTGTTTAATGCAAAATCACTATAAAAACAATAACAACTGTATGAGATTTCACCAAGTGTGACATCTAGACTACATCCAAGTAGATGATGCAATAGTTAAACAGCCACTTGTGATTTATTATGTGTACAAAACTTACAGAGAACTCTCAGTAAAATGCTCATTGGTAAGTCATGCTACCTCAGTCTGTTTTGTTCATTATGTCTGCTCCTGCCTCGATGGGTTAAATTAACTTGCTATATAATCATGACCATGCTGTAGTTTGGAATTAAGTTCAAGTGAGCTCTTTTCAACAGTTGAAATAATTTCACAGGCTCCATTATCAAAATTTTCCTCTGCAAGGGTAGTGTTTTATGTGTCTCCTGGGTGTCCTATAAACTCCCAGTATTAAAAGTGTGTTAGTGGTGATATTGATGCATGATAGCATGGATACTGCATGTGCTGTTACAGTGCTTTAAGACTGTAAACCATTTCTAGCAGTGTTCTTTGCAAGGCTAAGTCTTGATAGTGTAATATAGCACTGCTAGTTATATTGATCTAATTAATCTAATTAAATTGCGGCTAGATATGTTGTACATGTAATTTGCCTATATTAACATTATGTAAACCTATTGTGCTTGTCTGTGCATTTTATATACAATGCCTCTTTAGCATTTGACCAGGAAAGTGATTGTATACCTCCTGCATCTCGTACTGGTGAGTGAAAGATGTGGTGATCAGGTAGTTTATGAGATGAGGAAAGCCTGACTATTTTTTAAATCTGTTTTTGTTTGAGGAGACAAACGATTTTCTCCTCCTGGAGCCTAGAAAATGTCTTCTCTGCTTCCTCATTTGTTTATACCACCTTTGACAAAAACACACCTTCATTTTTCCGAAGTTCTATGCATCACTTTCAACATGTAAATAACAGACCAAAGAGTCCAAAGTCACTTTTGCTGGAGCAAGGGAAACATAACTGCACTGCTTCGGTATTTCTCTCTTATGTGGAAGACAATGAGTATGGGAAAAAATCATTCCTAAGGGAGCAGGTACCTTCCTCCTGCTGCTCCTCACTGCTGTTAGTTCTGACTTCCACCAGCCTCTCCAGAGGAGATGCCTTCGTGGAGATGATGAAACAGCAAATCTTTGACTTTGTTGGCCATGGCCTCTTCTTGTGTAGCAAAGGCTCTTTTCATAGTTGTACTTATCCATCGTGGTTCTAGCCATGAAGGGTAATATAAGCAGATGGTATCTCTACCCTCCTCCTAACACAGGACACACACTTGAATGTCATCCAAACTCACCCTTCTCCTGGGTTTTCTTTTATCATCAATTAAATCAAAGCAAATATTCCTTCGGCATGAGCTGGCTTTCCAGACTTTGCATAGTTTTGCTTCTTGTCTTTAATTCAGAGACACTCCATCATTTTCTATGATCCCTGTCTGGCATTAGGAAGACTCACTTGGTTCAGTTGCTATTCTGAGTTCTCTGTGTCACTCTGCAGAGTCATGGCAGATTGCGCCACGTTAAAGGAAGAATGTGACTATTTTCTTCCACATCAGCCTCCCGCAGCAATTAGTGCTGTCCCTGCTTAGTTAGCCAAATCATCTTAATGCTAAAAATATACAACACTGGGCAGGTTAGGAGCCTGAAAGTTGGTTGAACACTGTGTTCAGCTGTCTTGATATTAGGTTTATTTCTATTTAAAAAAAAAAAAGTTAAAATCAGCAAGATAAAAATGCTTTATCTGTCTTTAATGATGATGTAGGATTTCTTTAAAACCCTGCAGTGGACATTTTAGGACAGGTTTTGCTGCTGCTCATATGGAGAAGTGAATGATCCTCCTTTCTCTTGTTGATGAAATTGCCCTCACATTTCTAATGTCAGGAAAATGGAGCAACAGAGGAAAAGGAAAAAAAGAAAGATATTTTTTAAATCTCATTTTCTTTTGTGCAGTGTAAGAAGAGTTGGTTTCTTCAGGTTACTCTTGCTAATGGCATTAGTTAAAGTAAAACATTTTAAACCAATTTTCAATTCTGATTAATATAGCTAGCTAGCTACAGTTATAATTATCTTCCGGGGAAATAGTTTTTGATTTCCAAAGAAATTAAGTCAGAAAATCCACCTGGGCTTTCAATAGTAATCTAACAAGATTCTAGAAAGATGCCTTGTTTACTATGCTTGAAAAGGAAAGAAGTAGTATGAATCCTCCTTTTCCTTTTGTGTTATCTCCCTTTCTTACGATGGCAAAGGGCAGGACTTCACAAGTCAGAAAATTGAAAATTGGAAGTCTTCCATGGGTGGCTTTTTCCTGCTTTGCTCAAAGGTTTTTAGACCATGTAGAAGCCATATACATAGCAAAGAAGGCCGCCATAATTCTGCAGTTTCTCCGTATGTGGTGCGTGAGTGTTGAATATGTGATGGGGGACTGGAGTTTGCTGTTTAAGACTTTTGCTCAGGCTGGCACATGGCAGAGAGATCAGAAATACCATAAAAGAGGAACACATGAAAGATGAAAAGCTCTGTAGATGACCTGTTGAAGTCAATAGAAATGCCCTCATGGTGTCAGTAGGCTGGGAGTCAGGCCCTTTTAGAGAGGGATGGCATTAATATTTCTGAGAAAGTGAAATCTTGGGGGTCTGCAGAAGACAAAAAAAACCAACAAGCCTGAAGGGACTTTGGAGCAGAGCCAACAGAAGCTGCTGTCATCTCCATCCTGCTGTACTTTCTTGAACTTGGCACAATCAGCTGGTCTGCGTGAACGTGATGGTTTTATGGCACTGGTTATAATTGGTAGTGATAGGAGCACGACTGAACGAGACAGCACATTGTATGAAAACAGGCTGAAGGGAAGATGGGAGTCAGTTATAGAATCTTAAAACTCATTTAATCAGAGCATATTTTTAGTAATCAGAATATTTTCTGTGAATCTTGGAAATTACAGACTCTGATCACAAACCAGGGAGTATGAAAGGGTCTCATTCATAAGTGCTTTATCTTCTCAGGAACAAGTCGATAAGCCTTTATTGTTTAATTTTTCTTTCTTGGGAACTGGGCAGCTGACATTTTTTCAAAGTCCCTTAATTTGTAGGGGACTTTGTGGGAGTCACAAAACCCCATTAACTGTATTTTTCATCTGGCTTTAGGAGGAATATATTTTAAAATGGTAAAAGAAAAAGACTTTGAACAGCTTCTGATAACTCACAGTTTAAGCATGGCTATAAAAAGAAAATGAAAAGGCAATTAAAAATGGAATATTTCTTTCTTCAGTCTCCCCCCTCCCCAACTGTAATTTGTCACTATTTCTTGTAGGCAGCCAGAAGGATGAGGCTAGAGAAGGCCATTTAACCCTGCAAAGCTGGCTGCTATAAAGCACTATGACTTGGCATTAGAGTGGGGGGCTAATATTTTTAAATCTGTATAATCCCCCTCAAACAGTCTTGAACTTTTTTTTTTTCAAAATTGGGAAAGAAATTAAAATAATGCATTAATGTCCCAGCAGCACTAGCTGGAGTCAATGAGGACAATAAGCAGCCATGTTTCTTTAGATTCAGTTCTTGACTATTGGTACCCAGAAATCCCCTCATTGATATGTGAGAAACCTACACAGATGTATATCCCAGGGGGCAACAAATGCTGCCTTGAAACACTTGCAGTTTCCATATTTGTGCATGCAAATTGCCCTTTACTCTCCTACAAATTCATTAGTGAATAGATGTCAGGAGCTTCCTCTGTCCCTGGTCTGCAGAGGGCAGAGTTGCTCAGGTGGGTTTCACTGCTGACTCCGGAGTCTTCTGAGACAGTCACCATTCCCAGCAGAGAAGAGTTTTTGTACTGACCATGCCCATCCTTACAGAAATTACAGCTCTGTTAGAGGGGAAGGGGCTGAGGGGCCGTGCTACACCCAGCCGAAGGAGGACCTACATCCATACGCCTTGCATAGGATGAATGGCAGCAGGGGATGGTTTCCACACCAGGGCAGTATAACCAGAGGGCCCCAAGTTTTCTTGATGGGCTTTTCCAGCAGTACTGTGAGGTCTGTGTGGATATTTTTTTGTGAAATAAATATTAGTATGCTGCTAAGTAAATGTAAAATAATATTATTTAAAAGGTTGCTGAAAGCCATTGACACTCTCTCTTATGTGTATACATGTAAAGTTGTACTTATTTATCACACGTGTTTATAAAACAGCCACCTCTATATCATTCGAGCTTCAAGTTTTGTGAAAAGTTCACAAGTCCATATTTCATGTGAGCCATATGCTGAGCTGAAGGCACATAATTTACAAACCTTTTAAGCGATTGTGTTACCAACAATTCACATTTCTGCTCTCAAGATAAAGTCCCAGCCCATTCCATCTGATCAGCATCTTATTCTTCAAGCAGGTGTCATGGTTTCTGAATTTTGTCCAGATGGCAGCTGATGTGGAATGAGAGACTGAGGGAATAAAATCAAATGCTGTGAGGAGAGCTGGTGAGCCTTTGCTCCTCATGTTACTGCTGGTGACAATAGATTTAATGCAGCCATTGTTCATGATCTGTGAGTTTAATAGAGCTAAGTGATTAGGATTATCTCTTCAAATTATAACAATCGGAGAAAGTGATTGAAAATACACCCTTAAATATATTGCATTTTGTTCTAGTTCATCAGCATTTTGCAGTTCACATCTTTCAGTGGTATGCATGTATACCTATATCTGTTCATGTCCAGAGCTGGTTCAGAATTCGTTCTTCCCAATGTACCTTTGATCTGTTGAAAAACGACAGCAAAGCTTGCACACACAATACCAAGTGCAATGAAAGTTTCAATATATGCGTGTGCAAAAACGGATTGCTCCTGTGGGCTGTCTGAGGGAGTGTGCAACTGCTAATTGGACCTGCGAGGGTCAGCAATTACCTCTGAGCAATTCAGGCCCCCTGACAGAGACACTTTTATCTGTAAGCCAGCTGCAGGAGCTGCACACCACGGGCAGGCAGGAGCCCTGTGAGAGCACAGGGCAGAGGGGAGTGGTGCTGAGCCCTCCCCAGGGAGATCTGCAGCCCTTCCCCATCCTCTCGTGTGTAGGACAGGACCCTGCTGACTGATGCCCAGTGCTGTCTGTTAAATAATTACTAAACCATGCCATATGCACCTCCACACTGCCAGCGCTAGGTTTGATCTGCCCATTTGTTGTATGGGGATCCCGAATATAAATGCTGTACATACGGCCTCACCTGATCTGAGCATCCTAGAAAGCAAGTCTTCAGGAGTTACTTCACTCTCTTGATCTCCATTTCTACCACCTGGGTGTTTGCCTCCAGAAAAATCCGTATCTTTGAGTTGCCTCTCAAAGAGGTTCTTATGACACTGGTGGGCAGAGCCCTTCACAATTTGTAAAATAACCTGCTGCCATGTCAGATTAGATTATGTGCCATCAAATTATTTAAATCTTCACAGTTACATTTGTTCTACAGACATGCATGCACTCTCTCTTGAGACTAGCATTTCTGCATTTTTACAAATAATTTCCTTTCAGGTTTGGGTTGTGGTGTTTTTTTTTTTTTTTTTTTTTTTTTTTTTTTTTGTTTGTTTGTTTGGTTTTTTTTTTTTGCTGCGGCAAAGTCAGTTCTCAGAGCTCTTTTTTGAGGCCACAAAAGTGAGGTGGTGCTTTGTGTACACTTTATGGTTTTTCTGTCCGATAAGTCTAATGTCAAAAATAGCTACAACCTTCCAAGAGAAATGCTAAATCATAATGTGGTAAGAAAGGCATCCTCGACAGGTCTGCAAATGACAGCTCTATAATTTCAGCATTATTTGAATACAATGTAGAAGTGCCGTATATGTTTAAGCAGCTTCATTTTTCATCTGCTTTTTAGAATAATTGATTCATACTTGTCTACACAGGCTTTCAATAGCTTCTTCTTTTTTCTTTCTTAGTGTCTTTGTCTATCCTTTTCTTTATTCCATTGATTTTTTTTTCTATAATATTTATTTTACCAGTGAGAAGATGAGGGGGTCAGGCTGAGCATGTGTTAGACTGAGCTGCAGTGGAATGAGTTGTCTTTACCTCTGTGCTCATTACAGGTGTAGAGCAGAATGACTTGAATTACATGCGGATATTTTCTTGCCTACTTTCATACATATGCTAACATGCATTGCTTTATTTGTGGCTCAAAAATCGCCATTATTATTCCTGAGTACTGAGGTATATTTGACCTGTTTTAATATCTCTAAATTATTTTTGCCATTGTTGCTCAAGTCTGCATGGGTTAGTTGGAGTCCTTAAAAAACCTTCCAATGGTTTCTGATGACATTTTTTCATCAGGAGGTGGGAGCTTCAAATCCTACTAAACCAAAAAAGTTTATAGTCCTACACTTCTTTTGCCATGGTGTTTCTGTACCGTTGAACTGGCAGCTGAGATTCTACCATGCTTCCTCTGTGCCTGATGTCACATGCAGACAGTGAAAGGGTAGAGGCAGCAGTATGGACTGGGAAACCCAATATATTTTGCAGATTGACCACCCCAGTTAAAGCTATGTGTCATATGTCAAAAATCCGTGGAACATGGCAGATTTCTGTGGAGGCAGCTTTGCTTCTTGTGGCATGCCCAAAGAACCAGTGACTTGCTTCTCTGACACCAAGCCACGGTTATAGCCTCTGTGACTGGTGCCACACCACCAGCAGCATTCCGGAAAATCAACTGAGGGCTGTGTTTCGTTGTCAGGGCTGCGTGTGGACTTGGTGTGGGGTGGGATTCACCCCCGCATTGCTGCATGCAAACACCAGGAGATAGTCACAGCTGTGCCTGAAGGAGGCCCTTCTGCCTGCACGCTGCACAGGGTTTTCCAAGGCCAGGAGGATGTAAGGCAGGTGTCGTGCAAACCGCTGCAAATCAGGAGTGTGTCCGCGAATGGCAGTGGCTTTAAAATGCATGAGCCCATGAAAAACGAGGTCAAAACTAGTCTCTCTTCTTTGTTTTTTTCACTGTGAAAGTGTGGTGCTTTCCTCAGTTATGGATACTGAACCAGATGTGAAGAAATGCAATTGGAAGGGAGAAAGAATTAAAATTACAGAGGGGGAAAAATCTTTCTGAAAATTATTGGTAAATATAGTTTAATAAGGCGTTAGCCTAGAAGCTCTATCCCCTTTATAAAAAGTACTGTAGTTATTTAGTGATGCCACTTCTTATTGGAGGCCCTACTATAAACTAAAAGACAAAGACAGGCTGTCTCAGACTTTCCAATCAATAAAAATATTTACAATTAAATAAAATAAAGTATGCTTTAAAAACAATTCATAAATGCTGAGCTAACACTGCTTTTCTCACATCACATTCTTGCACACTGGTAACTCTCTTACAGCTGTCTATGGTGCACCCCTTTACTGCTCTGTGATGAGGAAATCCAAATTGCCAACCAAGTGGTGCCCTCCACCTTTGGAGCTGCTGCTCCTCAGAGTGAGGCAGGCTGTGCCAGTTTGTAGCATGACCACCACCACCAGAGGTGAAGTCTTTTTGCTTCATTTAATAAGACCCAGTGAGAGTTCTTTGAATGATAGATATAACTGAAGGGAATAGGTAATAACCATAAAACTGTATCATGAAAATATAAACCATAATTAGTGATAATGGGTTACTCTCTTAATTACATACATTAAAGTATGGATCCAGAGTTTTGATGCATGGATGCTTTTGTCCAAGAACATATGTGTGTTTATATACTGATCTAACATTGATGTGTAACTAATATATTAAATATGCATCAAAGGATGAACACTCTGCTCTGTCTGCCCTAATGTTAAACATGTCTCTTCAGGGCTGTGTAGTTGTACAAATATATGGAAGGAGATAGTCCCTGCCTCCAAATTTCCCATCTAAAAAGAAAAGCATAGAAAACTTAACTGTACATCTGCTCGAGGTTGTAAGTGGGGTAGGTCAGGTTAAGTCATACCCGTGGGTTCTCTACTCATTCTGCTGAAGGACCTGAATGTGGGTGGGATGTCTCTGCTCTTATTAATCCAGGAAAAAGAGCCTCGCAATTAAAATGCAGGTGCCCCGTGCTGAGTGTCAGCAGCTTGGGGGGTTATGTGGAAGGAGTGCTCCTGTTCCTCTTTCTGCTGTCTTCTGCAACAGAATTATCTGTTGTTCCCCTCCTTACCAGTGACGGAAGAAACCTCATTTCCTGATCTCCAGCACTCTGAGTTTCACATGTGTCATGAAATAATACGAGTCCTCTGAGTAGTTAGATGATTATGAGGGCATTAGATTATGATTAGTACCAGGGAGGGGGAAGTACTGTAACACATCTGTAAGTTACGTGTTTACCCTCGTAAGTAATTAAGCCATCATCTTCTGTGTTGGTGCTGGGGATCTGTCACAGCCAGTGTGCACCTCTAGCATATTGGTGGAGATTACTGGGGAGAGGGTCTCATCTCATCAACAGCCAAAAATAAGTGGAGTTTATTGTATTTCTCTCATGTGCTGTGTTATTCCTATTGCTTTAGAGAAAATTCATGCATGCCAACATGAATTTGCCTTTTTTTGATTTAAAGATTTGTCTAGTTCAGGAGTAAAACAAGTTTAAACTAGCTCTTGAATCCACCAGGACTTCTGGGTTTTTTGGGTTTTGTTTGTTTGTTATTCTGTTTTGTTTTGTTTTGGTTTGGTTTGGTTTGGTTTGATTTTTTTCTGAGGTAATATTTACCCTGACAGCAGGAGTAATGATCCCTTTATTCCTCAAATTGTGTTTTCTGAATTTGGACTGAGGAGTCATGTTCCCTGCAGTTGCTCTTGCTTAAAAAAGGGCCAGCCACTGTAGTTTCCCTTCATAACTTTCTTCCCTCCATATCCTCCCCATGGCCAACCTCTCTTGCCTTAAACATTTGGGTTAATATTTTCTCTGCCTGGGCTCAGGGCTACAGTGGTATTAAAAAAGAAAAGTTTGAATAAAATGAATTGGCCCTTATTGAAGTAGAGCATACAGGGAGAGAGAAATTATGCCTCTTCCCTGGAATTTTAGCATAAGCATACAGTAAGTCAAAATGGCAGGGTCAATAAACGTCAGAGATAATTTTGTTGGCACAAAGAGTTAAAGATATTCAAGTACAATTGTCCTGACAGTGTCTGAGCTCATGACTATTTCAGACACTTGAGCAGTCTGACCATATCTGTAGAATCATGAACTAGTGTCTCTGTGGCTTAATCTAAACTTTGAATAGATGGGATGCACTTGTAAAGAGAGCTTCTAGATATGTGTCTTTTTGAATACTTGGTATTTTAATCTGGTGCTTTTGAAATCAAAAGAAAGATTTCCATCAACTTAAATGGGTTCAAAAGTTGGTCCTAACATGAGATTACTTTTTCATTAAGGACATTATGTTGCATCATTGAACTCAATGTTTTTTTCCATTGACTTCATTAAATGCAAAATTGTCCCCTTAAAGTATATGCCTTGATAAGGCACTTCATCTTCTGTGATTGCAGTAAAAAAAAAGAGAAAAAAAAAGTCATAACATCCTTATCCTTGCTGTTCTTTATTTCTGTGACGTGTTGCCTCTGATATTTCTGCATTTTGAATCATAAGGGCTCTATTCTCACTGGGCTCTTGTCCCATATTAATCTGATATTCATATAATTTTGCTAGAAAAGAGCCTGTGAATGATCTCTTCCTTCTAATTTATTCAATACTAACATTCTGCTACTGGCAAACTTGCCTCCACGGTTCCCCGTCTGTACAGTATAACCAGATGTTTTGTAGTTTGGGTGCCTCTGCACATCATTGTACAGACACTGCAAGTACCTCTCTCCTGCAGATTTCTCCAAGAATCCTCACCATGGACTACATGAGGAATGTGTGAAAACAGGTCATAAACCAAGCTAAAATGAAATTTAAAAATACAGAATGTACTTCTTAAAAAGCAGAAGAAATCTTATACAGATTTTTGCAGAGCAGATTGGACTGTCATCTGTACACTATGTGCATAAGGGTGCAGTTGCAAAGCCTAGTAAATAGTGAAATATTCATTTAAACCAACTTCTAAACGAAGACACAAAATTATGGGAATAATGTGGAATTGGCTTTGAGTCAGTAGTACTTGTATGGCACTTATTACTAACATACTTGTGTGACTCTCAGCATTGAAGCCATATTCCCAGCACCACTGTCAGGGAAGGAAATTACTTCTAACAAAGAAAACTGAGGTATAAAATCAACAAAGATCTAAAATATAAAACTTTGTATTTTATTTCAGTGCCTAGGTAGACCATGCTCGAATATTTAAAGTCTTATGAAGTTTTTTTTGTCTAGTGTCTAAGGTGCATTTGTAGTAGAGGCAATGTCCAGTGACACCTCAAGTTATGCACTGTGGTGGCTGGGACAGCCTTTCTTCCTGTGGAGTTTTTAAAAACTTATTTCATAGAATCATAGAATCATAGAATGGTTTGGGTTGGAAAGGACCTTAGAGATCAACGAGTTCCAACCCCCTGCCATGGGCAGGGACACCTCCCACTAGACCAGGTTGCTCAAAGCCTCATCCAGCCTGGCCTTGAACACCTCCAGGGATGGGGCATCCACAACTTCCTTGGTCAGACTGAAGTAAAAAGTGGTATGTAGGAATGATCATCAGTATTTTTTTACAGAGAGACTTTAGGGGAAAAAGGGGTCCTCTGATTTCTCCTAAATAAATTAAAACCATTATGAGGGGAGAAACAAACTGCTTGAAGTCAGCCAAGGGCAACAGGAGACTGTGCTTCCTGGTCCTAACTAACTAACTAACTAAATGCAAAACTAGGCCTTTGATACTTGCAAATACAGCTTGAATTTTCCTCAAAGTTTGACGGGGTTTCAGTGAGAGGCTCTGAATTGGATCCATCTCTGCTTAAAATGAGGAACAGGAACTGACCATCAATTTTGATATATCCTCTGTGCATAGAATTAATGGTTCTATTAAACTGAGGCATCCCCAAGAAATTCTGTAGTAATTGAACTACTTCATAAATTAAGACGAGCAAGCATAGTTGTATAAATACTAGAATGGCTGACCCAGTTATTTGTAATAAAGTTTTGTGCATTATAGCCTTCAATCCCAACTGTGTGATGACAGAAATTTCTGAATAGCCCAGAAAATAGTTTCTGAAGCATTGGGTGAATATTTTCAGGTGATGGTGTGACATGGAGGGCTACTCTGTTCTCTGCTGCTCTAACCTAGTTTGAATGGCCTGCATCAATCCTTACATTCAATGACAGAAAACTCAGCTTAACCTTACTGTAAAGTAAGTATTTATACATATCAATGAGACAAATAAAACACCTTATTGATTTTACATCTGCTTTCACTGTGGTAATTAAAATGTACCTTTGCAGCTTGCAGAATAGTAGTCTATTTGTGTTATATCAAAGAAAACTCTTCCACAGACCTTATTTTGTGTTCCTGTTGTCTCTTGAAAATTCTTAAATAAATGCAGAAGGATGAATCCAGTCTTCATACGCTGCCACCCTTTAACTCTAGTAAAAAGATACCTTCCAGTCAAAGGAGCTAATTGTTTATAATGGTATATTCTAAAAATTTCTAGGTCAAATTCAGTGTTGACTACCCAATAGTTCAATGTTCACTGAAGTCAATGGTTTTGCCTGGTTATATGCTTTGTCAGGAGTCTTCTGAGGAAATCTTGCTTTAACTGGTCACAAGAGGGTCATCACTACAGCAAATCTCTTAAAAAAAAAAAAATAAAAAGCACTTGAGAAGGACACTGTAGACCTTCCAATCCTACTGAATTTGGTGTTAGATCATCACTTTTAGTGCTATGCTACTACTTGTCTGCTTTGGGTAGGATCTACTGGCTTTCTGGATGTATGCAATCCATCTCATCTGGAGCCTGGTGCATTTTCAGTTGTTTGTGTTGGTGGATCTGGACTGTGGCCCCAGACCTGACATTAATGTGGAGGCACGGATGTAAGTAGAGCCACTCAGCCACCTGGGTGGGGTTCTTTTTTGGCAGAAAGTGAGTTTCAAGTGCATCTTTTACCAATTAATATTGAAAAATCCTCTGGAGTTGTCCTTTGTGAACATTTCCACCCCGAAAGCTCTCCACCTCTGGTCCTGATGGATGAAAGGGTTTCCTCAGCAAAATTAACTTTCAGAGGGTAGATTTCCTCACCTTGCACCCCGCTGTTGAATACTTTGACAGTAATTTCAGCAATATTGGAATAGTCTTAACCAACCTTTTGTTTTTGCATGTGTGTGTGTAAAGTCAATCTTTTGTCAACACAAATAATTTTGAAAAACACATCCATTTTCTGTGTTGTTTTATTTTTAAACTTTTCTTAGCTTCTTTAGACCTGAATGGCCACATGGTGCATGCAGGTTTCATACACTGGATTGCTGTTATTCTCTCATTTGTATCTCCAATGGTATGCCATGATCAGACGTGTCTCCTCGTGATGTCCACGTACAGGCCAGGCCATGGTTTGGCTTATGTCACACCAGCCTCCATGATGTGCTTCAGCAACTTCACAGATTTAACAGATTTAAATGACTCCAAAGAAATGACTGACATACTTTGAATCAGCCCTAACAGAAGAATTTCAGCTTGATTCTCAAGATCCAAAAATCTTGTGAAACTTGATGTTTGTAGGAAGTAGATTTATACTGGTAACCCTTCTGCTTCTTCTTCCCAATCCTGGTACAGGTTGATACAGAGCTATTAACCAGTTTAACTGGTGATTAATTTAGCTCCCTCTGTACCTTTTATCCTTCTTATGTCTGATTAGTCCAAGGCTGGGGATTTGAAATAAAGCCAAGATTTTAAATCTGGAGCCCTCTTAATTACTTCGTCTCTTTTTTTTTTTTTTTTTTTTTTTTTTTTATGTGGTAAAAATCTGATTATAGATATGTCTACATAGTAGCTCGCTGTAGAGATATTTAAGCTAGGTCTAAAAGAGCTAGTTTGGTAGCGGAAGCAGTCTAGCCATAGCAACATAAGATAATTTATTAAAACATATACTTACTACACAAAAGTATGAGCAATTCAGAACATGGTGTTTATATACGTGTGTATATGTAAGGGCTGCATGATGTGTGTATTTATGCATATACATCTGAAAACCTTGCTAGTACAATTTATCAAGTAACACATTTCAAAAGCAGAAAGAGAAAGGAAAAACAGAAATGCAATTGTGATTAATCATGCTCATTATCAACTCAGACTTATGACCTGTGTAAATTTGAGGGCATTTTTTTTGAAGTGTGTGTGTGGTGGCAGATGGGAGGAGGGGTGCCTATGTGTGGAATGAGAGAGGAAGAATGCACTCCTTTCTCTGCCAATAAATGACCCCTTCCACCCCTGTAGTTTTCAACCTTCCCTCCAAAAGTTAGGTAGATGTCTAAAGCTGGCTAAAGCCTTATTATTTAGTTAACTTTAGGTGGTTTCCATTAGCCTTACAGTACATGTCACTGAGCAGACATACAGTAACTGAATTGTTTCAACTTATCCAAATAACATTGAAATAGACTTAATTGTTGAACTGCAGGAAAGACCATGTGTCTCCAGGGACTATTAGTGTCATTTAAAAGGCTAAATGTATCATAAAACCTGTCTTTAACAGAATAAAATTGTACAGACCAACACAATTTTAGCTAATGTTTTCCACATTTCTTGTAAAAAAAAATCGTTGGCTGTAAAGCAAAGTTCATAACATTTCTAGGACTTATTTCAGTGCAGCACTTCCCAACAAGCTTGAACCTACTATCCTTTTTACTACGGAGTAGCAACTTAGTTTGAGAGTAGTCACACTGAAATTTTTCTGGATTTACTTACAGAACATATTTCTATTTATTATGAGTAAACAGAGGCTTTTATGCAGCAGAAGATTCAAGAAGACTCTGACTTCACTAGATAAGCATTTTTCTCTTGGGCTGCCTCAACATGTAAATCCATCTTTGATTAAAGAAGAATATAGTAGTATTTGAGAGGAAAAGTAAAACTGAAGGAGTCCTTGTTGATACAGGTTGTCAGTGAGATTTCCTCCAAAATCAGTATTTCTGTATTTTGTGATTCCTATTCTGGGATTTAACCCCTTGTTTTTAATTTCAATGTTACATATGTTCTTTTGTTGGCTATGTTAAAAAATTTATTTGGATAGAGCAAATGATAAAGGTAGCTGAAAACAGACAGAAGAGGGAAGCAGAAGAAGAAGATGGGGGAGGTAGAGTGAGAGGTCGAGGAAGAGTGAATGAAAAAGAGAGAATTGCTTTTATGCTATCAAAGAGACAAAGGGGTATTTCTTTGTTCCAAAGAAGTTCAAAATACTAAGGGGGAAAAAATCAAGAAGAAAAACAAACAGTGGATCAACCCTCAACAGAAGGAGCAAATCTTTCTATTTATCTGTCTCATCTTTTCACTGGAGTTTTATATCAACTAACAGGGAAGCTATTTCAAATAACTTCTGCTAACATTACTGCTATATTACAAGTTTAGTTGTTTTGTTATTTTACAAGCTTTGTTGCTATGGAAATGAGTGATGTAATCTACTCTTTCTATCACAATCACTTACTTTTGAAAAAGCTTTTTAACCTGAAGAGTTGTTTTTTTTTCCAGCTAGTCCACTCCAATCTAGCGGACAAAGCTATTGTCTCATTTTTTTTCCTGGAAAATCTCAGAATCAGGATGTAATTACCCATGTAGGAACACTAGTGCCTTTCCTGAAAAAGTTAAGAATTTCTTGCTATGGCAGTTACTGTCAAGCTTTTCCCATTAGAGCTATGTGTGAATGGAAACAACTGTAATTTCTTCATTGCTCGCTATTAAAATGAACTTGAATCATGTAACTCTTTTGAAAAAGAGACATTATGATGACAAAAAATATTGGTTAAGTCTAGCCAGGGTTTGATTTATTTGGTTTTAGTCTTGCGATAAGGAGAGGGTATGTGCTAATGAAGCGGTTCCCGTTTAGAGGGAAATTCATCCTGTAACAAGTCATTGTGGCACTAAATCTTTTTTCATCCCCATTTTGGGAATTTACGTAGTGTCTGGTCTCCCGGTGCTGACCCTCAGAGTGGCCCTGAATTCACCTGTAATGAAGGAAATCCCTGGATGCACAAACCTAGAGCATCTTTACCTTGAACTAAAAAGACTCTTACTATTTCCAGATTATTGATGGGACATTATTGCACAGATCAGCCTATGTTATATTAATACTCTGTGCAATTAAGTACAATGGAGACATCTCCCCACACCTCTGATGCAGCAAAGATAATAGAATGACATCGCTAATTTGAAATTTTAAAGTAGGATAATTGCACTAGTATGGTGCTAGCCACAAACTAAAAGGTCTAATAAATATGTGTCAATGCAGCATTTCTACTTCTGACTTGTAAACTTGTTAAAACTCTGCTTTGTCAGTTTGCCTTTCAGGCCTGAACTGAATGCATTTAATTGCAATTCATAAGACAGCTTCATGGTTTGGTATGACCAGAAGGAATAAGCACAGAGTCGCAATTACTGTCCTCTTACACATTCAGGTGACTGTGGGAATGTTGGATGACTAAGTTTAAGTCACTGGCAGCCTCTCTTTGATAGACCTGGTTCAGGAAAAAAGTATAGAAAGGTAGGGTGGGTCTGTGCCTTTCCAAAAAGTTAAATAACTGGTACTGGACTGAAGTTGTATTGATTTGTTTTCAACTCATTTAGGCTTTGAAAACACAGATTTCCAAAGCCTGAAATATCACTCTTTCTCAAGTTATGGCAGTATTACTGAGAAAATTCAAGGTATGTGGAAAGCTAAGCAATATGCTTTTTTCCCCCCTCTCTAATTTAACCTGTTTTGAAGATTGCAAATCCTACAAGCATTGACCACAATTGACTATCCAAATAGTGAGAGAGAAATAAATGTTTTTTTTTCACATATTTTACAGATCATTTGCACAAAAAAGTCCACTCTTCATAAACAAGAACCTAGGCATTTGTAAGCATGAAATAATTTTTACTATCCAGATTCTAGTATTTTGATAAGGACCTCCCTGCTTGTTTCTTGCTCTCAAATATGAGAGAAAAAATAAAACTACATAGATTATTTTTTCCTGTACCTTTTTGTTGATAGTAAGAATGAATATTCTCATTTGGGTGGAAAATTTGACCAAACTAACAAAAACTCCCCACCTTTCCAAAAAAACTTATTGTAGGAATATGATTTTTTTAAAATGTGTATTGTTTTTCAGACAGAAAAGCAGAGATGAAGCAGAGATGTGAATCTTCCTCTGATTGGAAGTCAATGGACACAGTCATGAGGTAGCGGGACATATTGAAATGTTGACATAACAAATGATAAAATACTGTTAATAAATACATTTATTAGATGTATATATAGGGGTTTATTGAGTATAGATAAGAGTCTGAATGTATTTCATTTCTATGAGTGAAGTAAAAGTCACGTTGGACATTACACATTATTTTTGTCATTTAGCACCTGAAAAAGACATTTATATGATTTGCCCAAGCTCATGTGGGAAGGAACAGCAGAGCAAAGAGTAGAAGCCATCTACTTAGACTCTCATTCCTACATTCTTCATAGATGACCTGATTTAGGACTTATTTTAGTACAGCCATGACAAATGTAGTGTGCAAAACTAATGAAATTTAAATTAAAAAAGGACTGACTTAACTGTCCCCTGACCTTTCATGCCTAAATGGAGTCTCATTCTAATATAAAGTGATAATTGTCCAGTGTTGGTCTTGCCACTTTATTCCTGATAGGATTGAAAAGATGCAACTAAACCTACTAATTTCTGAATTATGTGAAATTAGGGTGGATAAGATACAGTCTTGACTGGCAGTAAGTAGCTAAAAAGACGTTGTTGACAGATTGTAAAAGCACCTTCCCACTATGCCCATGATGCAGTCTTCACTTGTGTGAGGGTTCCTGTTTAACCTGATGAGACCACTCAGCATAAGTCACAAAAAGTTGCAGGATCATGTCCTACCAAGGTTAAACACTTTTGCATTCTTCATTGGGCATACAAATTCTATGAGAATTACTGCAAGAAAACCAAATAACAGATTATACATTTTCAGCATGTCTTGAGATGATTAGCACAGAATCTAATTTGCTCTAATCAGCCCAAGGTGGATAGAATGTGAAACAGATGACCTTACTGTTTAAGAACAGGTAATTCTCTTTATTTGTGGTGAATAATGACATTTTCCTACTGATGGGTATTCACCTTGTTCCTTAAATTGCATCAGGTCAGTGCTGAGAGTAACCGATGCAGCAAGTTTGAATTCCCCTGTACTATATAATAGGTAACTTTTCTGTCACTCCTAATTTGAACCAGACCCGCATATGAAAAACAAAACTTAGGTTCCTGGTAAATATAACAATTTTTAATATACCCAGCTGGAGAGAAAGTTTCCACTAGTGTAGCAGAAGGAAGTATGTATGAGTCAGTAAAACAGCCTCAGAAAGAACATTTCTGAAAGGGGAAAGCCTTTCCTTTCCCTATGCTTAGAATTATTAAAAGTGCATGCCCCAGAAGCACAACTGGTGAGTAAAGGTGCTAGTTGAACCTAGTAAGATTAAAATCAAATCACTTCAGGATTGAAAATGTAAGTCTGAAAACAAATTATTAGTAGCTGAGATTTGACTTGGCAAGGTCTACATAGATAACTAATTCTTTAGTTCTGAAGTGCCTTAAAAACAGCAAAAAAAGGTAACTTCAGTATGAAGGTCATTAGCTAAGTTGAAACTTGAGTCAAGCACTTTAAATTTGACTATCTGAGAATACTGGCTTGTGCTCAAAAACAGATTCCTGGCCCTCCCGTAATGATCTACAAATATATAAAGTAACAGCACTCAAGTACTGAGGAGTATCTCCTCTTTTCCCTTTCTCCTCTGAAGGCTGGAAGCCAAGCTGATGGAAGAATGCTATTGCATTATCACGCCACCACCTGCTGCCCCTCCCCTCCCACCCTCCATTGTACATCTTTTAATGACCCCCAAATCTTAACCTCTGTCCCAGGACTTTTTTGGACTTCTGGCCATTCCCAGCCTGCTGGGCTCTTTTGTTGGGGAGAAGGTAGGGATGCTGGGATAATAGACATCAAAACCAGAATTAGAGAGGCAGCCCTGCTGAGGTCTTCAAAGAAAGAAAACTACCCAGCTGCAAAGTATAGATGTGAATCAGTAAGCCTTGATACCAGGACCAGACAGAGCTTGTAAGCCTTGATACCAGGACCAGACAGAGCTTAAGACTGCTTGCTTAAAGGCAGAGCCATACAGGCACAGCCTTGAACTGGTAGAAATCAAGTAAGACTCAAGATTTTCTTCAGGGAAGAAAGCCCTGTGTTTACTTTTGCTTAAGCAAAGCTGAACAGTTGTAAGTGCAGGGAAGATGTTTACTTTCTCTCCGACATATTTGCAAGAGGGAAAATGAAGCACCTTTTCTTTTTTCAAGAAACAGAGCAATGAACTCTTGTTATCAAAGGTGATCTGTTCTTATAACTCAGGGGAAAAACGCCACATTATTTTTTTGTTAACAGGACTAACCTCTTTCTGGTACTTGGGGGTCAGCATTGCTAGCTGCTGCCTGCCTTCCTCAAAGGGTTTTCTAAAATGTTTTTGCAAAACTCTTTTCCCAAGACTGAACTGCAATTATCATGGTCTTCAGTCAGTTCTGTGGACATGTCACTCCACATAACACTATGGGCTTCATGCTGCAACATGAAGATATCACCTCAGATAGCACTGTGGGCTGGAAGTGGCAATGCAGAGATGTCACTTCTCTATTATGAACTGCTGCAGGAGAATCTGTCCTTTTTGGTGGAGCTGGCCCCATACTTTGCTGATACTTTCTCGATATCCCTCTCAGTGGGCTTGACTTCACTGGAACAGCACAACAAGTTAAAACATGTCCTTGAAGAAGTCACGTTAACTAATGCAACAACGACCGTGACTACACAGTTTGTCTAGGCAGGGACAAAGTGCTTTTTCAATCACGGAAAAACCTTACTCTAGTGAGAACTGACTCACAATCTGCAAAGTTGTTGCTGGGCACAACTTACCTCTGTCTACAATGACCACAGGCCCATGGTCATCATTGTGTTGGTTAACATAACTTCTCAAGGTCATGTTCCACACTGCTGTAAATTTTGAAGGAAGATAAAGGGGCATCATGAATTTATTTTCTTTCTGGATACCTCTTTGGCTCAGTTAACCTTTAACAATGGTCTCTTCTTCTCTTCTTAAGTGGCTAAAACAATAAAGAATGGTGCCGCAAAGCTAAGAGCATGAATCATAAGTTTGAGGCCAGTCTAAATAGTTGAGTCTCTTTTTCGCTTCAATATTCTAAACAAAATAAACATATGTTGATAAAAATACCCATAAATCTTGCCATATAAATTCTGAATTTCAGGTATTCCAGCATTTGTTGTGGGTAGAATAAGATTTCTGACCAAAAAAAATTGACCAACGTGCTTTTCCCAGTTAAACGCAATGTGTGATCCCACAAATACAAATGACGTTTGGTAGTGCCCCCTTTCGTAATTGCTTTAAATTAAAAAGCAATTAGAAGCCCACTAATTTCAGACTAGACCCATTGGGTCAGGACTGAGATCACTGACAGAGCAGTCAAAAAGTATGCATTACACATCCTTCCTTCCACGAAGGCCAAGTTTATATTGGAGGTAGGTCAGTAATTCCTACCACTGTCAGTGGCAGCCTTTTAAGGCAGCCCAAGGACACATGCAGTATTCATTCATCCTTTGGCAGGTGCCAGTACCTGGGACAAATTTGCCTTCTACCATTTCACTACTTGTGAGTAATAGGAACCTTGGACTTTCATCAGGTGACGTGCACCACAAGTCCCTGCAGCAAGGGGTTTTGGGGGAGTGGAGATCTCAGCGATTTGCTGCTGTATGTGAGGCAGATAGAGGGCTACAGCTGCCCTGCTGGGCTTCTGCAGAGGCCTTCACCACCCCCCCACCAGATATCCCTCTCACTCTACCTGGCTTCCTGATACTGATACACATCTTCTTTCTGTGTTGCTGATTACAGAGAGTTTATTCAGCCAGGGAAGAGAGAAATGATAATGAGATTACTGAGCATCGCTGATTGCCTGTCCTAGCTGAAGGATGCTGTGGATGACCTGGCCCGCTTGGTCTCCGGGCAGGGGTAGCCCTGGCTCACTAGCACAGCTGTGGCTAGGATTATTCTCAGCATCTACCACTAGTAACTGGGGATTGAGTGTACCCTCAGCAAGTTTTCTGACGACACCTAGCTGGATGGTGTGGTCAACATGCTTGGGGGAAAAGATGCCATCCAGAGGGACCTTGACAGGCTTGAGAGGTGGGCCCATGCCAACCTCATGAAGTTCAACAAAGCCAAGGGCAGGGTCCTGCACGCGGGTCGAGGCAATCCCAAGCACAAATACAGGCTGGGTGGAGAATGGATTGAGAGCAGCTCTGAGGAGAAGGATTTGGGGGTATTGGTGGATGATAAGCTGAACATGAGCTGGCAGTGTGCTCTTGCAGCCCAGAAAGCCAATCATGTCCTGGGCTGCGTCAAAAGAAGCATTAGCAGCAGGTCAAGGGAGGTGATTCTCCCCCTCTACTCTGCTTTCGTGAGACCCCACCTGGAATACTGCGCCTAGCTGTAGAATCCTCAGCACAGGCAAGACATGGACCTGTTAGAGCAAGCCCAGAGGAGGGCCACAAAAATGATCAGAGAGCTAGAGCACCTCTCCTATGAGGAAAGACTGAGAGTTGGGGTTGTTCAGAGTGGAGAAGAGAAGGCTCCGGGGAAACCTTATTGCAACCTTGTAGTACGTAAAGGGGGCTTACAGGAAAGAGGGAGAGGGACTTTTTACCAGGGCATGTACTGACAGAACAAGGGGCAGTGGCTTTAAGCTGAAAGAAGGTAGATTTAGATTAGATATTGGGAATAATTTTTTTTATTGTGAGGGTGGTGAGGCACTGGAACAGGTTGCCCAGAGAAGTTGTGGATGCCCCATCCCTGGAGGTGTTCACGGGCAGGCTGGATGAGGCTTTGAGCAACCTGGTCTAGAGGGAGGTGTCCCTGTCTATGGCAGGGGTGTTGAAACTCGATGATATTTAAAAAGTCTCTTCCCAAACCATTCTATTATTCTATGATTTAAATCCCAGAGGTGAACTTTCATCACAAAAAAGCTCTTATGGTCTTTTCCCAGCATCCAGTTTTTCTTGGAATGGCTTCCATTTTTTTCACAGAACCTGTGAAAACTTTTCCTGAAATGATCCTCCTCTGCCTTATGGCTGAAGAGTATGCCTGATGCCTTTTCTTCCCCAGTGCAGTAGTACATCTGTGGACTGGAGAGACTAGGCAACCAGCTGTCATGTCAGGTTTCCTAAATGAACTTGCATGTCATTTCTCACTTGTTGGTCTGTATCAAAGCAGAGAGCCTCTGCTGCTAGCTCCATTCCACATCAGGGCTAGAAAATCAGTTCATTAAGGCTGAAAAAAAATGTTTTTGTTAAGTCAAAATCAGTCTATTTCTGCATCTGTTATTTCTGCTTTTCCCTTAGACAGGCTGATGATGGCACTTATCCTTCTCTTCTCTCTTGCCTTCTTTTCTACATCAAAGATACTAACTGCTGTGTTCTTTAATTTAACAGTTTCTGCAGCACAAGGGAGAATAACTTCATTTTATGAATAGTGAATCCCTGTATAATGTCATCTTCACATAATCTCTATTTTGCTGCTCTGAAATAGATGTTATTTCTGTAAATGTGCAGACCACCACTACAGTGACACTGTACTGACTAAAGAAAATGGTGTTACAAGTGTAATCATTTTGTTTTAAAGCACACTACTGAGGTGTACTAATTATTCTATTCTGTTTAATGAACGGCTCTTCGGTTGCTTATTGCTGCCACAAAGAATGATTTTGCCTGAGGCTACCACCATACTAACGGGCAACTGTAGGCATCGTAGCCAAACCAGAGGCCATGACGCCTGTAAATTATTGTGATAGTTAGGGTTAGGATACACATTACAGAATATTCAAAGTTAGGATTGAATTGATATTTGCTTGTCCTGAACCCAGCTATAAGCATACTAAAATAGTATAGCCGGCAACATGTATATATATATATATATACACATATATATATTTAACACTGGCATGGCATAACCAAACACTGTGTAAGGATTTCACTTAAATATGTAAACAATGTGTCCACCAAAAGTAAACAAAAAACTTGTGTAGTTACAAGTAAGAGTCTGGAAAAACATAAACAACAACCCCAGTAACAGAATTTGCAAGATAGAGAACAAAGGACAAGATAAGCACAAGGGACAGCAAACAGGCAGGATATCCTACTGAATACACAAGCAAAGCCAAAACCAAGATACTTAGCATTGGGAGCAGATGGAATCCCTTTCTGGGAGAGGAACAAGCTGCAAAAAACATCAGCCATCCAGAGGAACTTCGTCCATAAAGGGCTCTCACACTTCATCACTTTGACCTCTTCAACAATCAGCCACTGAGTATTGCAGCTACTGGTGCATCAGCTCCATGGTATTGCATACTCGCAGCTAATTCAGGATATAATAGACAAATAGTTTTGTGTATATAAAGCTATGTGGTGATAACATGTAAGAACTAACCATTGCCACAAACTGTCATTAATGAATGTCAGTCTACTAAAGTTTTATTTTAAAGTTGGTTTATCAGTCCTCTAAATACCCCCATCACAGCTGTGTTGGGTTGACCCTGGCTGGATGCCAGGTGCCCACCAAAGACGCTCTATCACTCCCCTCTTCAGCTGGACAGGGGAGAGAAAATAGAACAAAAGGCTCATGGGTCGAGATAAAGACAGAGAAATCACTCACCAATTACTGTCATGGGCAAAAACAGACTCAGCTTGGGGAAATTAGTTTAATTTATTACTAATCAAATCAGAGTAGGATAATGAGAAATAAACCCAAATTTTAAAAACACTTTCCCTCCATCCCTCCCTTCTTCCCAGGCTCAACTTTGCTCCGAATTTCCCTAACTGCTCTCCTCCAGCGGCGGAGGGGGGACGGGGAACGGGGCTTGTGGTCAGTTCATTACACATCTCTGACACTCCTTCATCCTCACACACTTCCCCTGCTCCAGTGTGGGGTCCCTCCCACAGGAGACAGTCTTCCATGAACTGCCCCAACATGAGTCCTTCCCACAGGCTGCAGTTCTACCGTCCCCAGCCTGCGTCCCTTCCATGGGGTGCAGTGCTTCAGGAACAGACTGCTCCAGCGTGGGTCCCCCACAGGTCCACAGGTCCCACCAGGAGCCTGCTCCAGCGCAGGCTTCCCATGGGGTCACAGCCTCCTTTGGGCATCCACCTGCTCTGGAGTGGGATCCTCCCCAGG
>NW_010109434.1:35680-41879 GCF_000699245.1 Pterocles gutturalis
CCCAGCGCCTGGACCACCGCCTCCCGCCTTCTGCACTGACCTTGGTGTCTGCAGAGTTGTTTCTCTCACATGTCCTCACTGCTTGCTACAGCTGCTGTTTCCACAGCAGGTTCCATGCCCTGCCCCCCGCCGTTCTTAAAGATGTTATCCCAGCAGCACTCCCACTGTCACTGATGGGCTGGGCCTCCGCCAGTGATGGGTCCGTCTTGGAGCTGTCTGGCATTGGCTTTATCGGACATAGGGGAAGCTTCCAGCACCTTCTCACAGAAGCCACCCCTGTAGCACCCCCCGCCCCTGATACTGATAGGTATATATATACACACGTACACACATGCATATACTCAGCTGCAATAATTTTACCAAAAAAAACCCCAAAAACCTAACAGTTATCCTGTTGAACAGCATGGGCAATTTGTAGTTCACATCAGAAGAGAGCAGAAAATGAGAATCCTTCTCCTTCTTTGTGATAGAGCTAGAGGCTGGTCACTGCCAGCATCTCTGAATGTGTCTGAAACAGGATGTTTAGATATATATTCTGCATTGCTGACCAATAAAATACACTGGCATGTGGAGTTACCAAAAGATACTCCTTTGTTCCTACAGCTTTGAAACACTCGAGGGAAATACACCACTGCTGAGAGATGAGTGATGAAGAAGTTGGGTTCTGTTTATGTGAAGCTTTGATTTTTTAAATTTTTTTTTTCTTTTTGAGCATGTAGAAATGTGTGCAAAATAACTGCAGACTGTAACATATCTAGAAGCCTCTGAAGTACTTGTTTAAATTTTAAATGCTGTATCTGCATCTGCACTGCAGTTTCAGATATTAAACCCTGATGTAAATTTTGAATCCCTACAAATTATGGATTTTCTTTCCTTTCCTGCTGCTTCTCCTTTCATACTATTACTATCAGTAAGTTTCTTTATTGCATACCAGGAGTAATACTGATTTCATCTGCAAAATGCAGGCTCGTCACAAATTATCCTATCATTAAGAAAAGTATTGTCTACTATTCATTAATAGAATAGTAGCAAGAGTTCATGTAACCTTGACTGTCATTTTGCTTTCTTCTCTTTCTTATTTTATACCATCCTTTTACACCGTTAGTCAAGATCCTCACCTGTTACAAAGTGATGTCACCCCATTGGAACCTTGACTAAAACCAGCCTCAGAAACCTTCTTCCTCCAGGTCTCTGTGGTCGAGTCCAAATGTGTAGCTAAAATGGCTGTCAGTGCTTAGCATGAAAATGTAGAAGATCCAAACAAAAACACTAAAATCCTCAGATAACATGAATTTGTCCTGCACCCCTAATTTGGAAAGTGTTGGTATATATGTCAAAGTTTTAGTCATGCCGTACTAGTGCCAGCCCTATTGTGTGAAGATATATAAAAAGTACTACAATGTTTGTGTCAATAAAATTTTTAATTATTGTTATTGCTTTTTTTTTATTTTGATAGGTTACTTTGATGCAGAATCCATGGCTTTGAAACTGCAAGACTCTGCGGGGTTGGAATGGATCCACAGGAACTACAGCAACTCTGCAAGCAGGTACAAAACATGTTAAATGCTGCAAAATGTTTCAATCTTTGGGCTGCTCTGGTCCTGCTGAGTAATTGAATCTTTGGGCTGTCCTGAATGCTTACAAAGGCCAGAAATAACTGGAGCAAGAAAGTGTGAAAGAGGGACATGTCATGGCATTTTTTCTTTCAACTCTCTGCAAAAAGCTCTGCATGAGCTGCATGCCGCTACCATGCCTTTCCTCATGGGCATGATTTGCCCACAACTGCATGCACAAGTTATGGGGAGTTGGATTTGTGTCCATAACATGCAAAACTGCTAGGGGTCAGGTCAACACTAGAAATATTAGTGGAATAAAATTGCTTTCTCATCTAGAGTGAATAGATTATGTCTAGTCTGGTAAATTGGATGTGGCCCATGGCCTCAGTGGCTGTTAGTGAACTGTCTACTAGTGAGTCATCCAAAACTGGGTTCCTGCTTGTGAACTATGGCGCAAGGCCTTTGGAGAGCAAACCATGCCTGGAAAAGGCTAAGAGAGATTCTGACTACTTGGGAGAGGCCACACTGATATCAAGAAATATTCTAACAGTTCACCAGTGCAGACATATGAATGCTTTAATGCCTGAGAACATCACCAACCATGCTTGAATCAGCAGCTGCAGACTCAACCTCAATGATATGATTCCTTCAGAGCATGGAAATTTAAAAATTATTTTGGTGTTGCATCTGCCTGTGACTTTAAAACCAGTGATGCTGTTATATGCCATGACAGTTGCCAAGCGTTTGAAACAAACATTTCCTGATGACTTGGTCATATTACCTGGCTATTATATGTCCTGCTGTGTACAGGTTTTCACATCACCTACTTGCCATAGTTTCTACACGTGTTATACTGGTTCATTAAGTAACATCACAGACACTGTAAATTCTTTCTACTCTCTTAGACTCACGAGAGGAAGAAAGGTTATGAGTTGGATGCTGTTTTTTGCAAGGACTTTTAAAATGTGTTTACTTCTATGAATGGTTCTATATGCTTATGCTAATGATAGTTAAAGGAGGTGGCAAACTTTATGAAACACAAATAGCGGTTTGTGATTAGGCTTAGATCCTTTAAAAAAATCATTCCACAGTCTTGGTTTGGCCAGGAAGGCAAACCCTCATACATACAAAATAATTCCAGAACATCTGCACTGCAAGGGCTTTTGTACTTTATGCTTGATTCGTATGGTCAAGAAATGACTGAGATTAAGCAGAGACTGCTTCTTCCAAAGCATATCTCCAAATAGTTCCCCCACCTCTATATTGCAATTCAAATATTAAAATGATCATTTATTTGTATTTATTTTCTTCCTAGCAACATCAACTCCCAAATAAAAAAGTGGATTTTTAGGAA
Organism: Pterocles gutturalis; assembly: GCF_000699245.1. Taxonomy (NCBI): domain Eukaryota; kingdom Metazoa; phylum Chordata; class Aves; order Pterocliformes; family Pteroclidae; genus Pterocles; species Pterocles gutturalis. Next base: position 38,591 of record NW_010109434.1, read on the forward strand.
AAAAAAATCTCATATATGTTTTACAGATTATACCTTACCTTTTTTCATTTGTATGTTTCCTTTATGCACATTATAAAATTGATTATTGTTGGGCTAAATGGAATGTAAAATCCACTTTGAATTCCAATGAATATGAATTCAGTAAATATTTTTATGCATTTTCTGTATTTCCCAAGATTGGAAGAGAAAAAAAATATAAAAATGGTGTAAGTATTGCCGTAGCATCTTAAGGCTTGAATTATCTTAAGGGAGTTAGTTTATAAACATGTAACAGAGTGACAGCCTTTGTTCTTAGGGGTTACAGTCTAAGACAAGATGCAATTTGTTTGCTATAAATAATAAACAGGGCAAGCGTTCCATATCTATTGGTCTGATGTTGCAATTCTTATTTAGGAAAACTTCCACTGAAATTAAAAAATTCAGAGGAAGCATTTTCCGATGAAGATGTGTGAGATCAAGTGATTTTTTAAATTTGAATATCACCAGGAAGCAAAGGCAACTGGCTTTATCTTGGCAGGAAGTAAGATTCTATTATCAGAAAATGTCTAGTTTTGACTTTTGAACAGCAGTATTTAGATGTCTTTTGATACGATGTGTTAAGTGCATCTGGGTTTCTTGGCTTAATCTCCAAAGAATTAGGACTTTTCCTACTGCTATTACTGCTCTCCTTCCATCAAAAAAAAAAAAAAAAAAAAAAAAGCAGCTTAAATTTTTACTTAATCGGTTTATCAGGTAAACATGTTTGGGATATAATTTCCTTTATAATCAATGAAACATGAGATTTTTCCTTCCAAGCTCTCTAAAGGTGAACTTCTTATCACACATTTTTATTTAAAAAAAATTAGAAAAAGACATGTACTTTTGTAAGTGACAATCTTCTGTATGCAATAATAAGTTATTGTATACTTTTGGATGAGGCTTTATTGTCCTGACTAAAGAGATTCTAAAAGTATAGAAAAATAGTATAGCCTTATCTTGCCAATACAGAAACTCCTAAATTGCTATAAACCTACATACCCTTTACTATGCTAAAGGAATATCAAATTTAAACTTGAGATACAAATTATTAAAAAAAAATTTTAATATGGTTTCAGGGGGTTTTTTTTTGTGACATTATCACTCATTTTGTATTAATTATGTTTTTCTTAAAGGCCTAATTGTTTTAACCAAATTACCTGAAAAGCTTTGTTTTCGTTAAAAAAATGTGATGCTTCTAAACCACGATGGTGAAAAAGCTCGGTGACATGAAATGTAAAAGTTTCACTCTCACACAACAAGAAGAGTAGCACAGATTCCTTTTAAAATCTGATTTTAAGTCAGTATCTTGGTTTATAAATATGTGTGTTTGTCAATACTACATCCTCAATCCGTCCTGGAGCGGCTCTGCTAGTGTTTAGTTTTTAAAATCAGATTTTCCAGTTTAACAAACTTTTTCCTTCCATTCTGTTATGTCAAAGACCTACACCAACAAAAAATTTTATTACATGGGCAAAACAGTGAAGCTGAGTGCAATATTGTCAAAAAATTGTGCAACACATTATATAAAGAAATGCATTTTCTTTAATTTTTTAGTTACAGCATATATAAATGTGGGGTTTTTTTAAATAAAGATAATAAATAAACATGGTGGACATGTCATTCTCTCTTTTTATAGTTGGCTGTGCTTGCCAAAGATCTGTACATAAACATAGCAAGTTTTATCCAGTTGGCAGGAAAACTACTCTAGGCACTGCAGATGGAAGAATCCATTGGGTCTCCTAAGGTCAGCCTAGTCCTTTGATAACAGGGAATACTGTTACCAATACTGCAGGAAATATTACTTGCAGGGAATATTACAGGAGAAGCTTGCACTTGCTGGGTTGTAGTCAAGAAACTCAATACACTTGCAAAAACTTGGTTTTTGATGTAAAAATGTGCACTTGTGGTTTAAGGGCACAGAGGACTGATTAGTTGAATAAGATTTGAATTTTTGCATAATCCAGTTTGAAGGACCAAAAACTGCCTGTTGTATTCAGTAAGACTTCACATTTTTTGCTCTGTCATTTTAACCCACAAATGGATGATGAGATTTAGCCTGTTGGATTTACTTGCTGTCTTCATGGATTAGCTGCCAGGTGACTGTTGTCTTCTCTTGCAAAGCTGTTGTGTGTCTGTTTTGGTTTTGAGTTTTGTCAATACTGACAATAGTTTCATGATGATAAGTCTTGATCAGCAATTTTCCTGTTCAGTATTTTTCCTAACAGATGTGGCTTTGGAGTTATTATTTGAAATCTGATGGGCTGGCTGCTACCAGGAAAAGCCTTTCTGCTTACATGATGAATTTAATAAATTTTTCTAAAGACTTTACAATTTCTTCATTAAAGGGATGCCATCAGCCTGCCATATGAAAACTTTGCCACTGCAGTTGCCTCCAGATAACTCCTAGATTTCCCAGATTAACAAAGGATGAGTTGAAAAATTAAACAACTTTACGTTTTAGTGGCTGTCACTCTTCTGTGTCTCCTTGGGCAAGTGAGTAGGCAGTGGTAATAGCAGCAAGTTCCAGGTGGTAGTAGGAGCAAGAAAACTGAAAAGGTAGCAAGCTGTTGCTGCACAGGGAGAAAAGACTTTGAGGCAGATAAAGGCCTTGATCCAGAAAACACCTTCAGCTTACTCATAACTTTTCTGTCTTGTGTAGTCCTGTTTTAAAATATCTTCTGCTGAGACCCTTGGAAAAACCTACTCTGGCATCTCTTTTTTGAAATAAATCTTGAAATCTTGCTGTTCTGAAGATAATGAAATTAAAGATTAATATTAGAACTTTTCAGTTGCTAGCTCTCAATTTAGACAGGAAGATTTTTATTAGGATTTTTCATTTCTCTCATATTTTATTTCTTTTGACCAGTGTTAAAATATCCTTCATAATGAAATGGTTGCCTTGCTGTGGTGGGTTAGCCCTTGGCTCGGGGCCAAGCCACACACACCCGCTCACACAGTTCCCTCCCCCACCCAATAATAGGGGAGAGAATTAAAGGGGTAAATGGAAAAGGTTCTGACCGGGCAGGACCAGCCTGATTGGCAGATCCTCTAGTGTTGACTAGCCAAGTGGCTTTTGCTAAATGTGTATCCCAGTTTTTGGGGTAAAGGCAAAAAGGACTCGTGGGTTGAGATAAGGACAATTTAATAGCTAAACTACACAACCAAACTACAATAATATTAAAAGCAATACTATATACAAATGTACAAACGAGTGATACACAGTGACACTTCCCCCCTCCACCAGATAAACAAAGGCCCAGCCCGCTCCGGG
>NW_010109435.1:0-881 GCF_000699245.1 Pterocles gutturalis
TGGAGCTAAAGGACAAAATACTTTGCTCTGAGGATCTGTAGGGTAACAGAAAAGCTGCATAGGAATGGCTGCCCGAAGACACCCTGGGTGTCACCTAACGCGTCTTGAATATTGAGTTTCAAGGACAAAAAGACAGTGATCCATAAATCTCTAAATCCTTCTTCCTGATTCATATATTCTGGTCTCTGATGATGGCTGTTCACTGACATATCCTTAGGCTCAATAACATCCCTTTTCTTTAGAAAGCTCCATACTATTTTCATGTATTGATGATTATTATTGAAAGAAGAATTTGAGATGTCAGAGTTAATGCTCTAATTAATCCTGTCTTAATCGTGAATTAGACTTTTTTAAAACTGTTCATTGTTTTTCTTTTTTATGCCATAATTTAAAAAATACAACAAACAAATAAACAGTCTTCACTAAGTGCTGCATAACTTTTATTTTGGAGTTTTTAAGGCACTTACAAAGTCTGCATAATTGCTAGCTGGTATCAATAAATTTAATGGAGATACTCGTTTAGTGATCGCACCTTGGAAATACGGGCTTTTTACAGGAATATTATAACAACATACATTGTCTAGGGAAAACTATTTAAAACCTTATTTCCTCATTAATATTGACCCAGAAAAAAACATTTACACAATTTCCCAATAACAGCAAGACATTCCAATGAGATGGAAAGTTTTACTACATCCTGCAATTTGCATTATTTTTAAGATAACTGAAGACCCTGAAGAAAATATATTTTAACAGCATTTTTTATCCATAGATGTCTTTGTAGCTAGATTCCTTCAGAATTAGTTAAATCAGAAAAAAATCAACCATCTATACACATCAATCGTCCTTCCTGAACATATGGACATGTGAAATAGAGCAGC
>NW_010109436.1:0-2064 GCF_000699245.1 Pterocles gutturalis
CTCTGCCCCTCACCGCGTGCACACGCGTGCCTCCCGTTTGCACAGGCACTCGCGCGCCGGTGCGGGGGCAGCAGCAACGATTTTTAGCTGGTGGGAATCTCAGCAGAATATTCTGCAGGGGGCTGCCTGCGTGCACCCCCAGAACACAGCCCTGGTCTGAGTGACCACCGCAGAACAGACCTCGAATGATGCCGACGTGCATTGTTCATATCGGGATACTAAGAAAACTAAGGTGTTATATGAATATTTAGTTGTTACATGCCGTACAACATAAAAAAACAATGTTATTATCTGGAAAAAGGACCTTGTAATACTCCCCTTTGTGCCCTTTTTTGCCCTTTTGCCACGTCCTTGCAAGTCCAGCACAGTCAGCAAAGTCTCACCTGCCACTGTGCAGGTGCAAACCGCTCAAGAACTATGCAACGCTTTGAAGCGTCCGTGCAAAAAGAAATAATGGAAATTTGTTAGGAGCTGTCTCCATTGCTCACATGTCACTATTGGGGCAAAAAAAGGTTTCAGTTGAGTTTATAAAGTTCTGGGGGGGAAAGACCCTCCCCAGGCAGGAGCCCTCCCTGCACCCATGCTGTTTGCCCCGTCGCCTGCACCGAGCGACGTGCACACCGAGCCCCGTCGCCTGCACCGAGCCGTGCAAACACTGAGGTGCCATAGGTGCAGGTGCAGAGCCAGCCTCATGCCAGACCGTGTTTCCAGCCTCGTGCCCAACTGTGTCCCTCCCAGGTGCCCAACAGATGTGACCCTCACATCACTGGAGGCTTCGAGGAGCCCAGTCCACAGCCCCCAAGGCGAGCAGTTTGCTAAATCCATTGCTCCATCCACGCAGCGTCCCGACGCACACACGCATCCCCGGGCGCTGGCAGGTGCCACAGAGTCACAGAATCACGGAACAGTTTGAGTTGGAAGGGACCACGGATGAGCACGCAGGCGCTCAGACCCCCTCCGGAGACTCCTGCTCCCCTGACCCTGCCTGGGAAGAGCAGGAGAGAGCCAGACTCGCACTGCTCCAGGAGTCCCCAGGACATCAGGGACGGGCGCAATTGCAACCTGGGGCCCGGACACAAGAACACAACCACGCGGATCCCGCACGGGACTGTCCCCTCCCCGTGCCCTGGAGCAGCTCGTGACCCCCCAGCCCAGGGGGCATGAGTTCCTGCAGGAATTGTATTCACACAGGAACAGAGCACGGAGAGCATCCTGCACAGGGACAGGCAAAGCCCCGAGGGCGGATACACCCGGTTACAGATGGATGCACAGGGACCACGCGCAGGAGTTACAAAAGCAACGGCACACGCTGCCAGACCAACGCCGGGCCAAGCCAGCAGCCCCCGTCCCTGCCAAAATGCTTCTGGAGCCACCGCAGGTGTCATGGTCCCGTCCTCTGACACACACCCGCCTGCACGCACACCACCAAAGGGCAGGGCGGCTGCTCGCCAGCACGGCTCTGACCACAAACCACGGCCCCGGCTTCCCAGCACCTGTGGCGCTGCAACCCACAGAACCCGTCCCGCTGCAAACCACAGAACCCGTCCCCCTGCAAACCACGGAACCTATCCCGCTGCAAACCACGGAACCCGTGCCCCTGCAAAACACGGAACCCGTCCCCCTGCAAACCACGGAACCTATCCCGCTGCAAACCACGGAACCCGTGCCCCTGCAAAACACGGAACCCGTCCCCCTGCAAACCACGGAACCTATCCCGCTGCAAACCACGGAACCCGTGCCCCTGCAAAACACGGAACCCGTCCCCCTGCAAACCACGGAACCTATCCCGCTGCAAACCACGGAACCCGTGCCCCTGCAAAACACGGAACCCGTCCCCCTGCAAACCACGGAACCTATCCCGCTGCAAACCACGGAACCCGTGCCCCTGCAAAACACGGAACCCGTCCCCCTGCAAACCACGGAACCTATCCCGCTGCAAACCACGGAACCCGTGCCCCTGCAAAACACGGAACCCGTCCCCCTGCAAACCACGGAACCTATCCCGCTGCAAACCACGGAACCCGTGCCCCTGCAAAACACGGAACCCGTCCCCCTGCAAACCAC
>NW_010109437.1:0-2033 GCF_000699245.1 Pterocles gutturalis
CTCCTCGAGGCAAACAGAGGTGGGTACCGAGGACCTAACCCCCCCAAACCCCCCCAGTTATGTCTAAACTCCAGAAAAGGAAACGCCTTCAAATGGGAGAACTGGGAGGTGAAGTTAAAAGGAAAAAACTTTGCAAACTGGGATCAAAGACGCAGGATTTGGGACAGTGCTGGAGGAGAAGGACGTCGGGAAAGTCCTGGGGAAGGTGGCACAGCCCCAGGGGAGGGGGACGTGTCCCAGTCCTGGGGGTTTTCCTCCAGCGTTGATGCCAAGAGGATGGAAAAGATCCCAAATTCCGGTGGGTATGGCACAAAAAACCTTGGAGAGCTGGAGGATGGGCTCCTGGAGGACACCGAGGATGGGATGGGATGGGATGGTGGGAGCAGGTGATGGAGCAAAAGCTCCCACGGAGGACACCTCGTGCTCCCCTCGGTGCCAAGGAGCTGGTGAATATTTTTTTTTTCCAAAGGATTTTAGGGGAAATCCTGGAAATGACGGACCAAGGAGGCAGAACGTCACCGAGCACATGCTGGGTAATGGGGAGACGGCGACGGATGAAATTCAACACAGACGTGCTGAAAATAAGGCAAATTAGAAGCAAATGAGCCCAAATTTCCCTCAATTGCTGTCAGAGGCTCTGAGCTCAAGCAGGAGCCCCCGGCGGTAACCAAAAATGGGAACTGGGGCCTCGAGAGCCGTAAAAAATGCAAATAGCGGGATGAGTGTCGGTAGGAAGAGAGGAAAATAGGAATCCGACCCACGGCACTCCTGCTTTTCCGGCAGTTCAGTGCTCCCGTAGCCTCGGGGAGAAAAACGCACCCGTTGGGGATGGAAAATCCCAAGCACCCACTGGTTTTTTGCTCTGTTTAATTTAAATCTGAGTGTGATGAGTCCATCCAACGCTATTTTCCAAATCCGTTCCTCTTCAATGTCTCCCAGTTGATCCCAAACCAGCATCCTTCTTTCTGGCGCAGGGAGTCCATCCCGGTGCGATCCATCATCACGGAACGGTTGGACTCAATGATCTTAAAGGTTTTTTCTGACCTAAATAGTTCCATGATTCCATTCTATGAATAACTGGTGGCCGTCCCCCACGCAGCAGGTCCCCACCAGCTCTCCAGGATGGACCAGTTGACGACCCAGGATCAGGTTCAGCTCCGCCGGGAGCGATGCCGATCCCTGCAGGACCACGCCTGGGTCCTCGCCTTCTTGGACCACTCATCCCTCCGGATATCTCCCATCAGCAGGTGCTTTTTGATCCCTGTGCTTATTTTCCATTTTTTGCATTTTGATTTCTGTGCTTATTTTCCATTTTTACATTTTAATCGTTGTCCTTTTTCCTCCCAGGATTTGCCCCTCGGGTAGGGATGCTCCAGGGAAGAGCAGAGCACCGAGGGGATGAGCCCCAATCCCGGTGCACAGGCGGCCACGCTCCCATCCCGGAGCTGCCCGGAGGGATGAAGGCTCCTGACCTCCCGCACCGCCCTGAATAAACAACCTTTCATCTGTCTGCGCTGAATAAATCACGGGCTGGGGGGAGCCCAGAGCACCCGTCAGACCAGTTCTCCCCACCCGCTGCCCAGGTCGATGCGCTTGGAGCGTTATCCCCGAGGTGGGGTGATGGCCACCCGTCCTCGGGGTGTCTTCCCCCGCATGGGGGTCACCTCGAGGGGACGGTTTTGTCGTCGTCCCCCCGTTTATTTCTGGCAGTGGAGGTGGTGGGCTGGGCTGGATCCTGCTGGGATTTCCTGGTCAGGAAGGGCTGAGCAACCCCCAGCCAGATGAAAGCCTCAATTAAGGAAGCCACGGGCAGGAGTAATTAGCTGCAGAAGCCTTCTTTGCAAATTAATTCAAGGACAAAAGCACCGAGTGGGAAAACAAAGAGCCCTGGGACCTGCCTGGACCTGGCAGGAGGGTGCTGGAGGTGGACATTGGATGGGTGCTGTGTTTTGCCCATCCCAAACCCTGCCTGCTCCCCCCCCTGCCCGCCTCAGGCTGCTTCCCAATTTCCCCCAGCCCCTTCCCCAGGGCTC